>NW_027281439.1:0-141539 GCF_046629955.1 Centroberyx affinis
CTGCTGGTGTTCCTATCAATTCTACTATGTAACAGTATGAAAAGTGCTGTCAATGCAGTTTAGTGCATACCAATAACAAAAGACATCACATTAAAAAAAAGAAAACATTTGAATTCCGTTAGAAAACATCAGATCTGGGTCACAGGAGGAGGAAAAAATTCAGATTTGGGACAGTTTCAGCTGCAGTGTGTACAGAGCCTTAAGATACTGAACCCTAATGTAATCATGTTCTCCAATGCTCAACACCTGACTCGGCCCTAGAAAGTGAGCCGGTCTGTGTGGTGCCGAGGACGAGCCGGATCGATCCGTCCCATAACCTCGCCCGTCTTCCTCCGATCCCTCGCGCTGCCGCCGCCGCCAATAAAAACCCCCTCTCCTGTTCTGGGCCGATCCGGCCTCCGCCAATGGGGAGGCCCGGCGTGATCGTCCCCGGGCTACATAAGGATGTGAATGTTTCATGAGTGATGTTATGATGCGGAGGGTGGGACAGTTTTCTTCTCCCCCCCCCCCCCCCCCCCCCCCCCGTCTCCCGCGGGTGCCCCTGGCCCGGCGCTAATGGGACCTTCCTCCTGTCGGAAAAAAGGGCCGGATCGACTTACACGTCTCTCGCTGGAAGGAGCGGAGGGGAAGGGAGATGATGATGTGTAGGGATATTATATACACCATGATATGCATTCCAAATGAATATAGAAATATACTGGAATACAGTCAAATGTTAATGCGTCCAGTGGCGGTAACAGAGGCAGAAGATGACTACAGAATCATTTTAGGAAGGGTGTCATCATTAGGAAGCATCATTCAGTGTTGATAAATGGTTACCACTAATTAAAATTGCATTGGAATTGGCACACAGTCCAAATGGGACTTGTACAACTCTCTCCCCTATATGGAAACCTGAAATCTACTCTAAACACTACAGTAAACCAGCCTGAGCCTTCACCACACAAGCTTTTTTCTCACATCTGCCGCCTCTCATGGCAAATATGATAAAAAGCCTTCTTTAATTCTCAGCCATTCCTAACCGTTCACAATGTCTATATTCAATATTCACTGTTCCTTGGTCTGCTGCGGAAACGTGACTTCACCGGTCAGTTCATCACAAACATGACTGAATTTGGTGTACCGCTCTTAATTCGGAGTCCGGAAATTAAATCGCACACCACAAGGATGTTATTCTTCATCCTGAATCATGAGTATTTGCAAATAATATGAAAGGTTTGTTGGTTTTAACCTGCCATATGGGTGGGGTTTGCAACATCAGGACAATTCAAAATAGTGTCAGGTAAATCACTAATCTGAAATATGTACTTGGTTGACTGTAGACAAATGTCCTATATATATGGCAAACCCCTCTTACTTGGCATCATAATCCAAAACAAATGAATTCTAAATGCTATTTGACCTAGTTTTATTTATTCTTTATACGGACATAAAGTTGTCCTACTTCCACCGAGGAAATACGCTTTATTTGTATTTTTCGGTGTAAGGTAGTGGAAATGCGATGCCCAGTTCCCTCTGTGCCCGTCTGCGTGCCATCACTACCCCCCCTCCGCCCTCCACCCCCCACCCCCCCCCCCACCTCCTGTCCCCAGACTGCATCAGTAAACCGACACCAGATTCCTGGAGTGGCTCCTCGCAACGGCCAAGGACGTCTCAGCACTTTGCATTTGTAAACAAGTAGTATGAGTACTATGCCGGAGAAGAGCATCAGCTGAAACTGCTTCTTCTTCTACTGTATTCTGCTGTACGTTCTTTTGTACACGCGTGCAGCGGAGTGCTTGGTGGATCCAGACTGTGAGTCGGGTGTTTTGTGTGTTCCTGCTCCCCGCGGTTGTTCTGTACATCTGTTAATGTGGGTCTTCGGGACCATCTGACGGTGGCAGCAGCTGGGTGGCAGGATTTTAGGCTAAGCCCTTCGTCCCTTCTAACACACACACACACACACACACACACATACACACACACACACACACACACACACACACAAATCATGCCCCTTATGGGACAGTAAGCTGGCACGTGCTGGTGGACAGCGGGCTGCAGCTGGCACTGTGGGGCTGCCAGTGTGTGTATGTGTGTGTGTGTGTGTGTTGGGTGGGGGCGGTGGGTTTGGCTGGCACTGCAGCTCCCACCAGACACCGCAGCACCCCCCCCCCCCCCCCCTGTTTTGGGTGGGGTGGGCACTAACTTGGCAGAGGGGAGGGGAAGGCTGGCTGAGGGAGGGGGGGGGGGGGCTGCAACAGAAAGAGTCTTAAGATGCAGTAGCAGCTTTTCTGGGGCAACTGCTCCAGTGTGTGTGTGTGTGTGTGTGTAAATAAACATGTTGCACAAAATCTCGATGCTATACAGTGGATTTCATTTTTTATTGTTCAGGTAAGATGAAACTTTAATGATCTCTGTTTTTTTTCACATTGAGTACTTTGTGTAGATGTATGACAGGAAATCCAAAGTGATCAAGTTTTTTAATTATTTTGTTGCTAAAAAAAAAATGTAAAATGTCAAGTATTATTACAGTATATAGTTAACAGTCTTTATTGATTGATTGCCAATGATGAACTCCTATATTACAAGTAAAGCATTACAACTCTGCCTGAAACCAAACTGACCTAGCAAAGGGGCAGGTACCTCTGTTCTCCATGCTTAAAGCTTCTCAGGAATAGGAATATTTGCTTTTGGGATCTCTTGGAAACAATCTATGGCTTCAGATTGTTTTTCAGATATTTTAACATGCAGCAGTGAGGCTATCCTTATCATTGCGGTTTGCTTACAGACAACTACATATAGCATTTTAATATTAATAAATCATAACCACAGTCATTTTGAAACATTGGTATAATTGCTGTAAACAAACAAGGCCATTGGCGAGAATTTTGTCAGCCTCTACTGGACTCCACTGTATTTTACATTGTGTGCCACCTGGTTGACTTTGGCTGGAAATTTGGCTGAATTGATTTACAGCACAAAGGGGGGTTGCTTTATGGCACAAAACACGGCGCTGTTGCAGTGGCAGATACTAGTGGAAGGAGAGAAAGTCAGGCCTTCCAACATAATAATCTTCTTAATATTGAGAAACGCTAGCACTATCAATACCACAGATGTGAGATAGAGGCTACCAATCGTCTTGAATATGGTCTTGTTTGTTTCTGATAATTATACCAAAGTGTTACAATTAATTTGATTAATTTTAATTAATTAAATACGTTTAAAAAGGCTACATATAGCACCTAACACAGTCATAGTAGTTGGTCCATTCAGAACACACATGATGGATTTTGCAGGGCAGGAGGAAAGGTCAAAAGCCAAAAGGGGGTAAACAAACTGTGAATTTGTGTCTACTCCCCTAGCTCAGCCAAGAGTCCTCACACACACACACACACACACACACACACATTCATACAGTGGCCTGATGCCAGGACATTGGTCTTGTGGACATCTCATGAGAGAATCTGGCCTTTAGCAGCTGGAGGGGGAAGAAGAAGACATGATGACACAGGACTGGGGCCACAGCTCACATGCTAGCTGAACTCTGAGTGTGTGTCTGTGCGTGTGTGTGTGTATGTGTGTGTGTGTGTCTATGCATGCGTTTGGATTTTGCAGGCCTGTTTATGTGCAGATGCACAGCCAGATGGAAAGTCGGTGAGCTTGTCAGTGACAGAGTGCGTCTATTTATGTGTGTGTCTGTCTTCCCATCATGCACTATTCCTTTAGGTTTGCCTCTACATATTCTGTGCATGTCCGTTTGTACAGGCTCAAGTGACAGTGCGCGGGTGCAAGCCGACACCATCTACCCATGTGACATGCAAGGTCAATTTGCACCTTTCCGAGCTTGAGTGACCTTAGGTAATGTAAAACACCCTTAGTAACTACTCTTCAACCCTGTCATGTAGAATACAGCAATGAATTATGTATAGGAACTGTGGAGGATTATAAGACTGCATCGATTGTTTGGCCCATTGGTCACCTTACCCAATATGTGAGGACAGAATTGATACCAAAATCGTCTCTGTGTCTCTAGATCAGTGGTTCTCAACGTGGGGTCCGGGGACCACCAGGGGTCCTTGAGGGGGTTCCAGGGGGTCCCCAGCAAATTGATGAATTATTAAACTTCACCATTATTTCATTTACAATTAGTGAACACAATTAGAGAATGTAGAAGAATGACTGTTTTGATCATATAGTATCACTGTTATCTCTCTACCTACAATACAGATAGTCATGGAATTCTGGACAAAATCATATCTAGCAATAAAAATATTCTCAGATTTGGGGCAGAGAGACAAAATCTCATCAAATGGGGTCCGTGGCCGTAATGTGGACTAAATTAGGGATCCTTGATATGAATACGGTTGAGAATCACTGCTCTAGATAGCTCTGTCCGGTATGCATGCTAACTCTTTAGCATACAGTATGTAGCATTTTCAAAAGTATAAAGATATACTTTTTAGTAATAAATAGTTTGTATTGTTGTTCTTATTTTGTGGCCTGTAGATTCATAACTTCTGAAAACAAAATCTCAGTCTTCATCATTCGTGAAGTCCATATGAATAAACAGCACAAAAACTTGTAATAAACAGCACAAAAACTTGTAATAAACAGCACAAAAAGCTGTCGTTAGCTGTCTAGCTAACGATTGAGCTAACATCGCTCACTTCCTGTGTAAACAAAACAAGTTACGCTCAAAGCCTTTGGGAAGAGAGATCTTCTGCTATTGAAAGTGCTTCTTCTTTTATGTCTATTTTACCAATCCCCTAAACAAGTACTCGTTTCCTCACTTACACACTGTATGCTAAAGCGTTAGCATGCGCAACGGAAAGAGCTATCTGAAGACACAGAGATGATTTTGGTGCTAATCCTTTTGTCAAACTCATTGAATGTTCTTTTCTTCTTTTTTTCTTTGTGTCCATGTCCCTGATGTAACACACGTCTCACCTCTCCTAAACTGTAACGTGATTCACAGTGACCTTTGGACGCACACAAGGGAGGTAAATTACACAGTTCTGGTGAAAAAGACACAGCAATCATCATGATAGCCACTATAAAGCACTGGGGCAGCTGTTTTGCTTGTGTTTTTTTGTACCTGTACAAGAACAGGACGACAAAAGCTTTTCTGAAATGTCAGGAAGTGCACAGCGACACTGGAGAGGCCGGTGTTTTCTTTGGCTCTCCCCAGTTTCCAACTTCCCCACAACTTCAGATTCACTTCTTTCTATCCTGAACTTCAAACAAACGCTTGAAAGAGGAAGCATCCAGATTCTGATGTAACTTATTCATTCACTTCACTCTCTTAACTTTTATTATTTATGTTTTGCTTCCATGTGTTTTAGTAAAAGGGATCTACTGAACTCATTTCATATTGGCCACAGCTTTAAATTTGTTTATATGTGTACAAAGTATTCTGGATGCTAGCTCATATCTTGCTTAACACTGTATTTGATATTTATATATTTTATATATATATTTATTTATATGCATCTTCACATATTCTGAAAATTACCATTGAAGAACACTGAAGAAACCAATAGTATATAGGTTAAGGTGTTTAAAGGAAAAGTCCATCCTCAGATACTCTTCTACCGATAATGCATTGAACATCAATCTGTGATGTTCAATGCATTCTAGGAGTTATTTTGTGATGAAGTATTTTGCTTTTTTGACATTCCCACTTTTCCTCTACCTGTCTCGTCTACGCATCTATTTCTTCAGTTAGTGATTTCCTACATTTCCCAAAATGGCTTTCAACAACCCCCGGAGAAGCGTGAACTTGTTGTATCCAACTTTTGGGTTATATGTGTAGGTGGACAGAGTGATTGCGGCAAAACTGGTCCACACCCACATTAACAAATAAAAAAATCCATATTAAATCCAAAGATCTGAAGAAAAATAGTCAGTGTTGGCATCACATGTAGGTTGAGGCATTAACATAATTTTACAGCCCTATTGATTTTCCCATTAGTCTGACAAGGCGATGGAATTGGAATTCCTTATTTGGGCAGACTTGGTGCTCTATAGCTGCTTTTTAACAGCTAATCTAGTTTATACTGGCATATCCAAAGTCTCTAATAATTGAGGTATCAGTTCATCCAGAGTATTGTGAATAGGATACGGCATTCACATCCTCTTTTAGGGGATACTTGACTATTCTGAATATTTGAAAATAAAAGCTACAATATGCAACTTTTTGCCCTGAGGGAGAAAGCATATTGCAAATCCTCTCCCTCCTCCCCCTCAGTTGGTTAAGTTCACACCCCAACACTTGTCACTCATCATAATGATCTGTCTACCTTGTTACAACATCTAGAAAAAAGCAATGCTACCACACATTTAGCCTTACTGTACTTTTGTTTATTACTGCTTTCCTCCATTGTTGTTGTTGATATGACGTCCTTGCCCTATATCCACTAGCCTCACCGTGATAACCACAACCACTTCACTGTTGGTCAGCAAATGGTAAACGCCCCAAAAATGTCCTGAACGTCATTGAAAAGCCAATATTAGGCAAACAGGGATTTAGACATGAACATACAGGGTCACAGACAGTTAATTTATAATAGATCCTAATGGTTTATTTTTATTTTAATGTCAAAAAAGTTGTATATTGCAGCTTTAACATGCATGTAAATACACCCACTGTATTCTGAAGAATGCTCCAGAAAGTCTCTCATTCACAATATCAACCCAGAAAATGTTTTTCTCACCATGGGTTTGGGTTCAATCTCTGGGATCCACCACACTTGATAACCAGGGCATGGTGTTCTTAAGATTTGGGGGCTGCTGCTCTCCTGGTGGGATAAAATATGATACAGTGTGTGTTACTGGTATCAGTGCTGCACACAAAAGCCTTTTTAGTGATCAATATATTCATGAGAAAACAGGTATATATACTGTACATTGTAGCCATTTGGCTAATCTTACCTATTGGCTCCTCTGTGTGTACTCCCCAAAGTGTGACTCATTGTGAGGATGCTTGACTCACTCGGTCCACAACTTGATATGGAAATAACAAACGAGTGATTTAGTAATATTACACATTCCTAGGTTGGTTTGGGCATGCCATAGAAATATATTGCCTTGAGCCATGTCAAGTACAGATGAGCCACAATGAGAAATAATGACTGGAGAGAAAATGATCGAGCATGTTAAAAATTTCAACAGCACCCACTGCTTGTCACTTCTGGAGCTCTGTACACAGATTCCTGATTCACACCTTAAACATTTACAGCAGATCTTAGCCCAGTTATCTCCTTTTTAAAGAGTAACTAGACCCAAACCCAAAGCCTCACATCTAATGGTGAAAAGTACGGTACTGAACTGGCCATCTGCTATTGGCCGGTCTTTGACGTCAGGTGATGTCACCACCTACCTACCACCTTGTCCTCTTAGAAGGTGACATCACCTGATCCCAAAGACCAGCCAATAGCAGATGGCCTACTTTTCACCATTAGGTCTCAGGCTTCACCACAGACTTCGGTTTGGGGTTTAGTTACTCTTTAACTTCTTATTTCACAACTCAAAATCAGTGAAAAAGCCTTTGTTCTATTCGAATAGAAAAACACATTGGGTGGTTTGAGGTTGGGTTAGGGTTAGGTACGTTTTTGGAGTGCCTTGGAACTCTCTTGTTCCCACACATACCACACAAACCTTTTTAATCCAAGGAGCACCCAATGCCACCGTTTTTAACATTAGAAGCTGAGAACCATTCTTGGCTGATCTTTGGTACCTGGCACCAAAGATCAGGTAATAGCAGATGGCCATCTCGCTTCACATTCACACAGTTCAACACAGTCATATAGGACCTGCCCAGTACTTTTCTGCTATTGCCAGTGAGCAGTTCCACTGGAGGGGTTTGGTGCCTTGCTCAAGGGCACCTCAAGTAGTTGTTCATTCCACTTCATGGATTCCTTTTACACAGTCTTTAACAGTATAGTGTACTCCTTTAATGTTCAATTAACAATCACTGTGTCATGTATGAAATGATCGTCCATGATCATCAAATTTGATAATCTATGACATGAATAATAATGCATGAATAAAGTGGGATATCTAACACAGATATAGATAGACTCTATAGAACACAGGACAGAGGACAGATGTTGCTGGGCAGCAGTGGGAGGGAAGGTGGTGACCGAAACACTCTCCTTCAGAAAAAAAAAAATCAATGAATCCAACAACCAAACCAATCCTTCAATCAATTGTCTCAACTTGACACTTGACACGCTTCACCTTCGATAGCTGATCAAAGGTCAACTCCATTTGCACTCAATCAATTCAATTATAATGACTAAGTAAAAGGATAATGGAAAGTTACAGGCAGTGTCGCACTGAAAGATAATTGATTGCATTCTTCTCCTTATATCTGCACAAAGCCTTAATGAATGGATGGGATCATAGGCTTCAGTTACACTTGGTTGCAACTATTGTCATTCATTTATGTTAGGACTCATTAGACAAGCCTAGATGCACAGTAATTACAGTTTCATTCAGATTGATCAGTCCAGCCTTGGAGGTGCATAGGCTTGCATTCAGATTTCTACATACCATAAGCACAGTCTGGCCTCAATGCACATACTGTATAACAACATAAAGTGAAATGTCAGTTGAGAAATTACAGATGTCAAAGAAGTGAGTTACTTATTTTGTTTTCACTTATCAAGTGTATTTCATAGCATCCTCCACAGATGGCTGTATACTGGAGAAATTGATGGAAATTGGTTTGAATTGAGACTAAGGATGGGCTTTATCAAACAATTTTGTGAACCCGAGCCTCTGAGTGTCTGACTGTTTGCATGAAATTGACAGAAAGAAGAAGAAAACTGTTCAGGGAACCTCGAACATTTGTTTTAGTAGGAGTCAGATTCAGAGAATAGCTGTAAATTGAGGTCATGAGAGGTCATGCTAGGACTCGCCGTTGGCATTGAGGGATCAGGGCACAGCTGGGAATGGCAAGTGGATGTGCTGTTTGGCAAGGAGCCCGACGTGACAGCTGACTTAAAAAGGAAGGCCTTTCATCCTGCAGACGAACATGTGGCCGATGTTCCAACTCCCTTTCTAGATGGGACCTGACTGATGGGACCTGACTTGGACCCACCTCCTTGAAAGACTTCAGGCTGTCATTAATGCATAGTTATAGTTTATCAAGTGAGTATTAGTTGATAAAGTAAAACTCACTTTGAGTTTCTGTAGGTGGCGCTCTTTCCTTAGTCTTTTCAGCCATGGTGGCCATCACCAAATCTTAACCTAAACCCAAGTTATAATTCTAAAACAGCCCCATGAAGAGCTGAGGACCAGCAAAATGTTCTCACTCTAGACGAATTTCCTCATCTTTCTATCCTTGTGAGGACATTTGGTCTCCATAAGCATAAAAGTCAAACTAAACCTCATATCCACCTACCCACCGATCCCCATGATCCTACCCTCTCTGACGAAGTTCCTGCCCCCCTTACCCACAGAAGTGGCATTGTGAGGATGAGGACAGCCGCTGGAGATACTGAAGGAGGAAAAACATGTTGCGTTTTTGATAATTTTGACATTAAAGGTTGGCAACCTTGTCACGGTGTGTGCTACCTTCTTTGATAGGGAAATTGGATCCAGACTTGCGAGCAGAGCGTAATGCGGTTAAAGGTGTCATGAAAAGCCAGCTGTAACAGGATTTAATCCTCTGCGGAGCTGACTGCTGCCGTGAGGCAAGTCATTAGGGGAAAAGAGGTGTGTGTGTGTGTGTGTGTGTGTTTGTCTGTCTCTGTGCCCATGTGTAGAACGTTGTACATGCTCTAGGGCCAATGTGTTGATGATCCTACTACGAACATGCAGCTATGCCATCACCTCACACTGTTCGCGTGTTGTAACAAATACCCACGCCATGCCATACTGCAGAGGCAACTGTAGGCTTAATGCCCTTAAGTCATACCTTTCCTCAATTATAAATAGATAGATGGAGGAACTAAGGGAAGGTTTGTGCTTCTTTAAAGAGTAACTAAACCTCAAACCCAAATCTGTGGTGAAGTCTGACAACTAATGGTGAAAAGTAGGGTACTGAACTGGTCATCTGCTATTGGCTGGTCTTTGATGTCAAGTGATGCCACCTTCTAAGAGTAAAACAGGTGGTGACATCACCTGAAAGATCAGCCAATAGCAGATTGCCAGTACAGTACCATCATTAGGTGTCAGGCTTCACCACAGATTTTGGTTTGGGGTTTAGTTACGCTTTAACTTCTCATTTCACAACCCACAAAAATCTGCCAAAAGGCCTTTATTTTATTCAGATAACTCTAAGTTAAAAACTGTGCCCAACAAAGAAGCACACAATGCCCTGATTAAGGCCATAGGGCAAAACACATTGGGCCGGTTAGGGTTAGTTTTTGGAGTACCTTTGATCTCTCTTTTTTCCAGATGCTTCCCACCGGAACCTTTTTAATCCAACGCCACAGTTTTTAATGGTTCTCAGAACCTAGAACCATTCTAGCTGTTTTCCAAAATTTCCACCTCACAACTGTCAAATTCATCACTAAATGTATTGTCTAATACTGAATGGATAGTGTTACATATGAGGATGTTAATACACCTAGAAGAAGAAGTTTCGCTGTCATCCCTCATTTCTTATGGATGCATCACAAAATAGGCTCATTGTTTGCTAGATATGCAAGTTTATTATATTGATGTCTTAGACCCTGAGTATTATCTTTGTGACTGTAAAATTGGTCACTTCATGATTGCTTGGCAGTCTGAAGTAAATGAAGGTTTTTGATAAGCAACTCATACCTTGTAACATTGTTTTTTGGCACTTACACTGCAATTTTTGGAAAATTTGAACCTTTTCCAGCTCTAAAATTATCTTACTAAATCTTTTCCCAGAGCAAACCTTATTCAGTTGTTTTGTCAGGTGCAAGTGTGGAAAGAAGTTTTGCCCATGCATACTGCAAGTGCATGAGTTATATCCACATTATTAATTATCCAGCATTCATTTCAACGTTAGACTCGTTTCAACGAGTCTTCTGTGCAGTCAAGCAAGTCATTTGTCTCCCATTCTACCCACCCCCCATTTGTTTTTAAGCTCGCAGCTATTATTGAAACGTGTATTGCTGCATATGCGAGCGTGTGTTTGTGTGCCAAGGTGACTGTACACATGCGTGCTCGCGAGAGAACAATTTTAAGAGCTTCTTGCCAAGGTCAATGCCTTCGCCGTGCTATGTGTGGAATGAGAGAAGGCCTTCGCTCGCAGCGCCTTCAGCCGACTCCAGAAAGTCGCGCTCATTGTGTGGCAGCCGAGGGGGGAACAAAGACATTTCCACCGGAGGAACTTTGGGTTCCTGTCGATAAGGAGGGCAGCGTTCTGAGCCGAGCGGTGTTTATACGCTTGTGTATGGCGAAGGGCTCTATGGAGCAGCAGAGGCTTACACTTTCCAGACAACAAGTGGTGGCTGTATAAATAGTCACCCTTGGAGAAACATCAAAGGGAGGGAGAGAATTCCACCCAATGATCAAGATTCCCAGCCGCAATGAGGTGTGTTTGTGTGTGTGTGTGTGTGTGTGTGTGTGTATGCACGCTGGGGTTGGGATTTACACTGAGGCATAAATTCAAACATTAAACCAAAAATATTCAAAATTCACCTGATTCTCATGAAAATAATGTCATACCCTCCAGAATTATTAGCACAAATAACACAGATAATGAACTATATTCAATGCTTCCAAAAAAATTAGGAGACAATTATCTTTTCTTTTTTTTTTATTTAAAAAAAATACATTATACAGAAAAACAACTGCTGGACGGTGTGCCCACTAACCCCCTATCATCCATATTAATCACACAGAAAATGGGTTAAAACCACTTGAAAAATCCTCTGGGGGGAAACGATTTGTATGTTTATTCACAGATCCGTTCCTTCACAAATGCATTCCAATGAATTGTCTTTCCCCATCGGAGCTCAGGCATTCAGTTGGAGGTCAGTGTCTGCTGTTGTGAGAAAGAGAAAGACTGGCATCGGTCCAAATGAACCTAGTAGGCTATTGCTCTCACTGAATATACTCTTAACAAAAAAGGGTTCTATACAGTATCAGAGAATGGTTCTTTAGGCATGTACCATAGCAGAACGAGTGTATCTATGTTCCCAGGGTCCTATGTTCCCCAGTTCTACATATGCGCTCTCCCAGGGTCCTATGTTCCCAGGGTCCTATGTTTAACCCTAACCCTAACCCTAACAGTTGTGGTGAGGGCTCTGGGTAAACACCTACAAACAACCAACCTAACCCTAAACCTAACTAACCATATTAAGCAAATACAGAGCTGGGAAACATGCACCCTTTTGACACCAGGTTCTATAGTTTATCTATACCACTATGCTCAAATGTTTCTAGATAGATTTCTGATGAAGTTTGAATGTCTGTAGGTGGTGCTTTTTTCTTTGTCTGTTCAACCATGGTGGCTATCGCTGCTCATGCTAACTGAGCATCAAAAAACGCATCGCTTGCTGAGGATTTTTCCCAGGAAAGAGCCACCAGACACGGGGTGTTTAGAACAGCAAATGGAAAAGCTTTCATGAACCACTACCCTAACCGAAGAACCCTTCTTTTCCTGCGTGTAGCTTTCCACTGCTTCTCTGACTTGGTGAAGTGTTAGCGTGTGATAGCATTAGCTCTTGATCCTCATCCTGTCCTGAGACCAGTGTGTCGCGTTATTGTTCGACTCTCCAAACTGCGCGATGACCTTCACACACTGTCTGCTGCCTTTCCTGGCCGGTTATCAGTGGCTAATTGCCAGTAATGTCGAGGGAGACGGTTGCATCTGAACTGGTGATTCACTTAGCCTGGTGTTGAGCCTCGGGCTTTCATGTCCCATCTTCCCACGCCTGGCTGAGGGGCTTTCCGAGCTATGCAGACCTTTCAGGCTGGCGCAGTTTAGGCTAGGCTACGTTAGCATTACCCTCAGATAGCACAGTGCCGCTGTCGAGTGAAAATCTCATATCTCTAAAATGCCAACTTTTCCGTACCTATAGGAAAAACAACCTTGTTTTAAGATTCATTGTTGAGTTAAATGATTGGAGTTTGTAAAAGTTTAACAAGCCCAAGAGGTTGAAAGACAACAAGAAGAGGAGGTTTGAAGATAATTTTCTCAGCCCATAGAGGACCATGCATCTTTCCAAGTTAACCTTTGTAAGTTAAAACATGAAAATCACCAAATTTGTTAGTTTAGTTACAAGGTTTCACATATTAACAGTGATAGCTTAATCTTAGTCAAACCTAGCTTAACCAAGTCTAGCCTTGCCAAACACACCAAAATGTTTTCAAGTTGTTAGCCTAATGTGAGAGCAGATATCAGAGTCTACCATTGACACAGCGATATAAAGTCCAAGATGGCTGGGATTAAACCTTTAAGAGAGACTTTCAGTGGAGATCTCAAATCAAAGGCAATATGACAGCAAAGATGCCCTGCACCTTTTCTCTGTGGAAAGAATGTGAGAGTTGAATAAATGAACTTCTGATGAGTAATCGATGTGGCTAGAACAGGGGCGACAATTTATTAAAGACAGCACACCTAAGCTATGGTAAAGTCCCTGCATCTAATATAATTTGCTACCAACACTTCAGAACCCGCTTATATCAGCTAAAATTCTAGTGGAGCAATGACTGGTGACTGAGAAGATATTATTATTTGGTCAATTCGATAAATTATTAGATGTAAGTCATCAAACTATCAACTTATAGGGAACATTAGTCCTGAATGCTCCACTGTCTTTAAATATGGCTTCCAAATAGATTTCAAGCTACTTTTGCTTTATCTTTCCTCTCCATAATGACAAAAAGATGTAATTTGCACTCCCATAGACTAAGGTAGGGTGAGCGCCCACGCATTCTTTTTGGTATTTGGCTCATGTAGCTCAAAAAGCAGGGTGTGGAGGGAAAGAAGGGAGGGTTTTGTTGACGCCAAACCCAGGTCTGACACCTGATAAAGGGCATGAGGGAGGCATGGACAGCAGCAGGCATGGAGCCAAACACACTCACACTCATGATGAGTTGCTGTGAGTGGCTAGAGGTGAGAAGCATGTGTGGAAAGGGGAAAGACTGATTTCATCACATTAGGGCTTATCAGTGGTTTCCCATCAAAATGTGTGTGTCTGTATGGCCTCTCTCTCTCTCTGTGTGTGTGTGTGTGTGTGTGTGTGTGTGCGTGCGTGCATGCATGCGAGGCAGGGTTTGGGGTCTCTTTTCAGTTCACTCGATTCAAAATGTAAACTGAAACTGGAGTTCAAGCCTACTGCAGCCTTCTTTCTCAACATTTTATTTATAGACTGGACCTTTTTTTTTAATGTAAAATAAATCCAGTTTGAATTGTGAAGAAAATTGTACACATAATTATACACATAATCAATTGGTAAAGAGAACAATTAGTCATAATTCTTATGGAATATGCCAGCTTTTAATACCACTCCTTAACAGAGGGATCATTTTCTCCTTTTCTCCTTTTATTATTTACATGGACTTAATGTTCTACATTTACTTGCCCCAGTAAAAGAACACATACTAGAGTCTATATGAGCACAATTACGAGCAAAATCACACCAGGCACAGTACTCGGCCATAAATGCATCCTCAATAAATCCTGCACTGATGGTTTTATAGTGTTACCAATGCTGCTTCCCTCAATGGCTGTTTTGAACCTTGCTCATTGATTTTCTCCACAGAAGGAGTCAATGCAGCGATGAGCGCTGCTGCAGCAAAGAGGGTCAGTAAGTTTACGGCCAAGAGAGGGAGGAAAAGAGGGAGGGATTTCTACTATACATAGGAGAGGAGAGACAACAGAGGAGGCAGCTACAGGAGGCAAGAAGCAAGGTTTCACTGTCAGAGGAAACTGGTTTGTGTGTATTGAACAGTGGTCTGGGATAGCGTTTTAAGAATTTCAGGTTATAGTGAAGAAATTATGTAAGTCTTTAGCTATGAGCCTGCTTTATAATCAGCCTGAATCAAATGGAGGAAATGGGGTTGAAGAAGCATCTTGGGTATAGTGTAACAGTGATGGTCACTATCCCAGCTCATTCCAGTGATATATTAGACTCCATGCTAACACTTTAGCATACACTATGTTGAGTGATAGTAGGCTCCATGCTAACATTTTAGCATACACTATGTTGAGTGATAGTAGGCTCCATGCTAACATTTTAGCATACACTATGTTGAGTGATAGTAGGACACCAGCATTATCCAAAGTAAGAAGACTGACATTTTAGTAATAAACAGTTGTTAGTGTTTTTTTTTTTTATTATATGGCCTGATTCATACATTTTAAAAATGAATTAGCTGAATATATTCTGATGTAGCCAATTAAATTTTTGGACGTTGTTGGATGTGAGCAACAACGCCCACCATCTTCACTTCCTTTGGAAAGTAGTCCCTGCTAAAAACAGCAACATTGTTACATCATATTTTGTTCAAATTTTTGCCAATCTCCTACACAAAACTGCCAGACTAAGACACATATTATTCAAGATTATTTACCATTTAGCTTTAGAGCTGCTACAAGTTCTCATTTTCTAGCTATGCTACACCAAGTGTTTGCAAGGAGCACCGGAGCCAAGATTTTAAGCACCGTCCTCAGCTGGTCCCCCCAGTGTTCCTGACAGCTGTCCTACTTGTGATTCAAATTTCAAATTCAAATTTTTGAGTTATGAATGAAACTTGGTTCATTTTTTTTTTAACTTGGTTTGTTTTCCATAGTTTTTAACCATCATAATATCACGGAGGACCTGATATGCAAAAATAAAAAATAAATTAATGAATAAATAAATGGCTCCATATTATATAGATTTGCACACAGGTCAGAAATATTTCTTACTTTTATTTTACGTAAAAGCAGTGTCTCATTATGAATGGAATTAAGCATCAAACCTCCTTTATGTCTTTGTGTATGCATATGAGGAAGCATTCATGAGTCATTTCCACTGCAAACACAATCAACCAGAAGTGATTTTTTTTTTGTTGCCTGTGTTCTTTGTCAAAGATCTAATGGGTGACTTTTAAATGAAGCCAATGAGCTTTGAAGTTTGCATTAGCTATATTTTAGAGACTAGCAGATGGAAAGAGGACATCCTGGAGCTGAGAGGGATAGAGGAGAGGTGGGTGGGACTGCAGCTGTTTGTGTGTGTGTGTGTGTGTGTGTGTGTGTGTGTGAGTGTGAGTGTGTGTTTGTATGTATGTGGTGGCTTGTGGTGTTGTCTTTCAATCAATGCAAATGACTTTTCTTAGTTAATCCACTAGTAAATTACAGTATTCTGAATTATTATTTTCATTTTGTGATTGATTGTATTATTATTATGTAGTAATTTGTTGTTTTCTCTTGTTTTTTGTTTCTTAAACCCATTTCAATTCTCCATCAATGACCATTCTCCACATTAAAACCTGACATTCCTGAAGTATATCTAAGATGATGTCATTGACAAATACTGTGAAGAAAAATATTGAAATTTTAATACATATTTCAGCCTATTTTGGGGCCCTAATGTGTATCTATTTGGTGGTCTGTGACATGAACACATTTGGTAATCCTACCCTCCAAAATCAGAGTGGTATGACCTACTACCCTTGTTGGCTCAACTCTCCATGGCAAAGGATGTTGTGTTTCAGTATATTATATTTGAAATATGACACCCTTCAGCATTACTGGTAGGCAATTCATCTGGCAGCTCAGACCTGGAAGTGTGAATGAATAAGATAAAGGTAAACAAAGGACCAGGTAGAAGTTAGTCCCAAAAAAAGATGTAGCTGCAATCGAAGCGGATTTCAAATACAAAACTGAACTTTTGAGAGTCAACTTTTCATATGTATTAGGAAGCCATCGCATCGGAATCAGTTTTTCGATGAGTGGATTCAATTGCCAGGATGATGCAGGGGGGTGTGGCAAAGGTGTGGAGGTTTTCTGGACAGATTGCAGGTTGACTTAGGTTGTGCAAAGCATGATTTTAGCCACGATTTCCTGTAAGGAGGGACCAAGGCCGTATTTTCAGCCTGGCCAAAGGCTGGCATGCGGTTGGCCCTAAGGCTATCAAGCTGTCTCGCTGACAACATTTACAACTCAACTCACAAATCATGCAAACTGCAATCAAACATTCAAAACCCATCAGCCTAAAACAGAAAGTAGGGCTGCAAGAGAGAAGAGCGTCCCATCCCCACTAACTCACTGACTCACCAACGTCTTTTGCCTCTTTTGTCCCTTTGGCGTAAAGCATCACAGGTAAACATGAGCGTGCTGTGTGCCGTTTACTGACATCACCTTACAGGATTTCTGGGTATTGAAGTTCCAATTTTTCAAACAGGTACCTCTCACTGCCATTTGGAGCCGCCAACGTGCGAAGTTGCCTAGTGCAGCTCTAACAGATGGCTCTTTAATGTTAAGCATTACGGCTGTGTTTTACACTAATTTGCTTGGTCAACATGGAGACCTGCAAGCGACTGCCAAAGATTAGCGGAAGAAAACAGAGCCGGCCAAATGGAAGAACTGCAGCCAAATCTGGACCCGAATCTATCAGCTAAGAAAGCCAGGCGCTGCTAAAGGATGTGTGTCCTAAGTGTGAGAGAGAGAGAGAGAGACAAAGACTGAGAGAGAAAGAAGAAAGAGAGAGAGAAGATGCTCCCAGGGTGCCAGAACGGTGAAGGTGGACATACTGTAGCAGTTTGGCTCATTCGGTGATTTCTAAAGCAAACCACCGGGAGACACCATCAAGTGTCCTTAATGATCTGGCACAGATCCAGGCTCAGTAGTGTGATCCAGCTGTATCTGAAGGTAAAGCAACACACCCCAGGTGTCGAAACAGCTAGCGCAAGATCCCCGTCTCAGAAGTGTTACATCAAAAAGGGCTGCGAAATTGGGGGGGTGGGAGTGGGTGGTGCTGGAGGAGGGGGTGGGGGGGTGGGGCAGTGGGGGTTCTGCTACCCTCTGGGATGCTGCAAGAGCACAGAGAGCCATAAGGAGGTATATGCAAATGAACCTATAGGATACGTTCAATCATCTATGGCCACTCGCACTACAGTGTAGGTGGTGCAGTGACTGTCCAACATATGCCAGATGAAGGCGGGCAGGTCAATACTACTACTGGCTAATACTACTCCGTCAATAGAGTATCAGCAACAGAGGAGGAGACTGCTGCGTAGACATAACACTAATGTGTGTGGAGAGAGAGCACTGTAAACACACAGCCCCAATGCACTGATGAGAGAGAGAGAGAGAAAGAGAGAGAGGGAGGGAGGGAGGGAGGAAGAAGGGGGGGGGCAGGTTGAAGGCATTGGATTTCACCTATATTCATTTGGACACTGCTGGCTTTTGTGCATCTATGCATGCGTATACTGACCCCTACTGTTGCACTACTGGTACTACAGGTTTCCTCTATACTGCTTTTCAATACCATAAATAACCTAGGATTGCCCGGCCTTGTGGCTTCTCATTGGTCTCACGCCTAATGTCAAGGGTTAGAAAAACCTGGAAAGGATGGTGGAAAATTAGTTGAACTGCTCTTAGCTCAATGTTATGTGTCTGCATGTGTTCACGTTTGTGTGTGTGAGAGAGAGTGCTGAGAGTGTTGTGACTAAAGGGCTTGCTTAATCATTACCAATGCCCCCCATGCAAATGCACAACAAACTGCCCAATTAATGGAGCGGCCAACATTCCTGGCTTTGCTATACCGGGGCACAATGGCAGCCTTTCTGTGGCACGGCAATAAATCAGTCGCTGTGACAATGCAACACAATGTAACAGTGACGTGTCTGTGGTGGCTGCAGTCGTGGCGGTGGACACATTTCTGACCTCCTTAGTGCCCTGCTGGGTTGGCAGAGTAGCACTAAGCATCACAACAAGCATGAAGAGAGGTTAACGGTTAACTCTTACACCGACGACGCAGTGCTTTCCATTAGCAAAGTTCTCCGACTGGAAAGTTTTCTCATAGACATCATTGAACGATCAAACAGGGTTCCATACTCAGATTCCTAATAATGAAGTCCTAGATATGTTCTGCAATCACTTGCCATTGTTGCTTTTATAAGATACCATCTGCATACCTGGTCTATATAGGCCCAATCAAACCAAGGGACACAATGAGACATGTAAGGTACACTGACGTATCCTAGGCCGAATCTTGTTTACTGAACTGAAGCAAAAATTTCATTAGGTTTCAATTAACGGTGCACCTGCAGTTTAAGCCTCAGAGGGGTATCAAACACTCCGACACATGCGTGCACACCCAGCGGGTCTCTCTCGGCGGGTCTTCCGCACCCAACCTGTCGTCCCAACGTGCGCAGGTTGTAATGAGAATGCGCAGGTGGTAAAAGCAGCAAATCAAACACATCAAGCCAAGAGAGGCACTTCAGGGGCAGGGGTACAGAAACCGCGAACAAGAAAGACGCAATAGGGATTTCATTCAACTGATGGAAACCATATGGTATGGTAATTTTGCAATGTTGAAAAGATGTAAAGCACCTTGGGATAAATGCAGCAGAGACAACAAGGCTCCGCTATCTTCACTGAGGTCCATACTGTATGATGTTGTGGCTCAGATTAAATTTGGGGAAGTCTCAAGGAAATATACTGTATAAGATGGAAGAAAAATGCTATTAACCCTACTATTAAACATTATTGCAGCAGTGATTCTGGCAGCATTAATGTCAGCCAAAGCTGCGTTAATGCAGTGCTTCTCAACCTGGGGGTCAGAACCCCCCCAGTGGGTCATGACATAATTTTGGGGGGGTCACAAGATGATTTATGGGATAGGAAAAAGCATATTTCTAACATATAAATGTATTATCATATCTGTTTTTTCTGATTTCTCTCTAAATTCTGCTCTTTTTTTCCTTGTGAAACACTGAATAGTTTTCAGCCTCTCTGCCTCCTCTGATAATCAAATGAAACAACCTGAAGAGGGAAAATCATTCTCTGACTGAACACAAGGTACGTCTGACTTTCATTTGGAAACAGCTACACTGTGGAAAGACAAAGGACTGAAATGAACTGACAATTAAAACCAGTTCGCTGTCCAGCAGAAAAATGGGGGTTGGTCAATCAAAACCAAATTGATTAATTGACAATGTCTTCACTTTTATTGATTAAAAAACACAACATTTTGGCAGCTTTTAAAATATGCAGTGGGGTTGGGGCTGCTGAAATAATGCATATGAATAGGGGAGGAAGGAGGAAGGATGTTAATGACTGCAGTTGAAAACAGAGGAGGGTGGCAGCAGATGTGAGGGGACAGCATGCAGTGGGGGAGGGGGGAGGGGGGAGGGGGGGTGTTGATGGGTGTCTGGTGACAGAGAGCTGTCACTCCCATCGGCCTCGTTAGTTAATTATATTGTCAGGGATCCCATTAGTGCTTTTTGCAGTTCACTGAACTCCTCCCTTTGTATCAGCATCTAGCCTGTGTGTGTATGTGTGTGTGTGTGTGTGTGTGTGTGTGTGTGTGTGTCTCATATGTAGAAGTCTGCCCACCACACGAAACCAAAAACCAATGCATTTATTTGACTTGCCAATAGCTTTTTTATAATAGTAATATTCCGTTTTTAATGTGTTTTTTCATCTAGTCATCTGTTTCTAGGCCCTTATAAGGGACTATAGTTTTTTATTTGGGCAGAAGACATTTACAGACATATGACACATAAAAAAATAAGTAAAAAAAAAAAAAGTTCAAATCCATGTGCATTTACAAAGCTCCATTTATTTCTTATGTATATGGTTGACTCAAGTTGTTATCATTATAATTGGAGCAAAGTTCAAGCACAAAGTTTTGACACACTTTAATTTTAACATCAGGAAATCAGCCCCATAACCAATTCCATACCAAATTCAATATCTTAGGCATTGTTAAACAGACAAGAATAAATGAAAACTGAAATGAGTAATTTATGCAGTTGGAACCAGGCTACTTGGGAATCACCGTAAACTATAGAAAATGATTAGCTTGTGTGGCATAATCTCACTGCACTGTAGCACATTAAATACTGACCAAATGAAGATCACACCACTAATCTCCAGCAATCTTCTCATTGTACAATGTTAAATTGATCAAAGTGCTTATTTGCCAGAAAGTTGGAGACTTTATACTGACTACAATACATGAAATCATAGGAAATTCCTTACACTGGAAGATATTACAGCTGCATTCTACTGTTACTTCTACTACAGTTGGGTTTCCTAACCTGACAACAAACAATAGACCACAAATTACATTCTGGAGTTATTTCTAATAGATAATAACAATACTGTTAGCTCTGAATATTTAGTAAATATCATTTTTGCTTTTGTTGAGATTAACTTATAGCTTGTTTGTTGTGCAGAGAAATATAAAAGTCATCAACCAGGAGGAGTTTATCAGCTAAGTCTATACTGAGGACTTGGGTTATTGGGTCGATATATGTCTGTCATTAAATATCAGATATCAGACAGTCATGTCGTCCTCTGCCAATATGACAGAGGTTCCTGTCTGGCCACAGCTACGTGAAAACAGTATGTACAATCTGCAATTATAGTTTATTTCATTTGCAAATTTTACTGATTCATTTAATTGTTCAATAATGTTTCTTTGTAAATTATTTTTAAATTTAAAGGCAGTAATATATCCCAGAGTTTCCCTACTATTGAATAGGTGTGGTGGGTCATCCTGCCTTAGAGAGCTGCTAACCCTGAATTTCATTAGTCTGGATTTCATGCAGTTTTAGTGTCCCATAATGGTCTAAAGCATTTAGACCATCCTCTGAAACAGCATGTTTCAGAGGCTTTTCCACAATAAAAGTCTAGGAGAAACATTAGTTTTGGCATGAAAATGGAAAAAATCTAAGTTACTGATTATCAGCACAAAATGCCTGGCTATTGTCAAATTCAATACACAAAAGCTAGGATTGGTAGTTCTCTGTGAAAACCTGCATCTGTCTACAAAGAGGGAAGATGAGCATGGGTAGGATGAGCCAAAAGGCAAAACAACAAAACAACATGAAGGAAGGAACTTAGTGTACAGCATGGATAATTGTGCCACACTGCAAGACATGATGTTGCACATGTTCTTTTACCATACCAGTTTTGATCTGCTTTGTTTTTCAGGCAAAATAATGATGAAAAAAAACAAGCACAGAGTATGAGAATATAAGACCAACATTTAATCAAGAACCTGTATCTGAAAGATGAGGAGTTACAAATATGTACCATGAATTGCAAACACAGAAGTTGAGACTTCTAATTGCCATTAGTCCATGTCAGTGTCACAAGAGACAATAGAACACTTGGACAATATCTGGTGAACTTTTGAATCATTTTCATTCCTATCATATAACGAGAGAGGATTCTTGTGATCATCAACAAGCTAACTAGCAGCTGATGGCATCTCGAAGAATTACCCTGGGAACAATGACCCTGGTGTGGTGAAGAACCATGAGGACATGGAGTGGGAGCCCTACAGCATCCCACCAGCAACACCAGCCTCCCAACAAAAGACTTCCACTGGAAGAAACTGGAGGAAACCCTGCTTCACCAAACCCAGCTTCAACTCTGGGACTCAGTCAAACTCTGGCTGGGTGACAGATGCTGAAGAATGATGGTGTTGAGGACATCCACAGCATCCCACCAGTAACATCAGCCTCCCAATGAAGGACTTCCACCAGAAGAAACAGGAGGAAACCCTGCTTCACTGAGAGAAACAGGAGGAGACCTCACTTCAACAGACGCAGCTTCAACTCTGGGGCTCAGTGGTACTCCGGCTCCAGTTCTGTCCTGAGGGGACAGACGAAGGACGATGATCAGAATGATAAGGACATGTTTTTGGTGCCACATATCCACCCCTCCATCATCCCACCAAGAGCCAACCGCCGACCAATATCTTCCAGGGATATAGACAATCTCTGTAACGACTTTGTCAACCTCGGCATCATGGGCTGGAGGAAGTCAAAACAGCTCCGCTGCCCTCAGCCACAGCTCAAACTCCAGCTCCATCCTGGAGGGACTGAAGCCCTCAACAAAGAGGAAATGCGTGGCTTTCGAGGACGAGCCAGAGGCAGGCTGGTCTTCATACAGACCAAAGACCAGCTGTTCAGAGCTGGAGGATCAGACTCTTCCACCAATGAAGAGGCAGAATCCTGACTGAACGGTCTATTTCAAATAAAGGACCAATTGAGGAGAACAGCAGCAGAAAACATCTCTACAACACCCGAGGATGTCTTTCTGTTCTTCAATAAATATTCAAAACAAAGACAGCCCTGTTACAGCATTTATTATAGTCATTACATACTGTAAACACTGAGCTGATAATGAAATGGAGGAACCTCCTGTTTCTTCAGATAAGTTTTTTGTAATTAATAAGCTGCAGACTTACTGTATGTGATGCTGTTTTTTCTGTCATATCTACAGTGGAGGGAACATTCATAACTAACATCACATATCAAAACACTCAACTCATTGTGTATCTTCTGGTTCTGGTTAAATGTGGCTTGCAGTGTATATCAGCATATGCAAATTTATATGTATTCACTTCCTGTTTAATGCAGACTACCTGTAGTCAATAGTAGCCAATGTCTGTGAGCAAAACACAGACCAGGGGAAACAGATAAGAGATATCCCACCTCAGGATGGTTTGCTGACCCAGAAGAGATGATGCAGAACAAGGAGAATAAGGAGTTTCTTGAGTAAAATTGTGTCTTGGGCCAGGTAGCTTCTAAAAGTACAACTGAAGCACAAACAAAAAGATATATCTGCATGCTGCCTGCATTCAGGTTCCCAATACATTATTGAAAAGATTTTTCCCAGTTTAGTAAAACTTCCTAAAATGGGGAGATATGTTGGTTGATCAACTGATCAAATAATGTATAAATGACAAGCAGTAGCATCCAGTGCATTTTCTGTTTGAGTTGGATATCACACCACTTTTTTGCACTTCCATATCTTAGCCTAAGTCCAATTTCGATCGTGTAATTTTTATAATGAAGAGCAAAGATCAAGCAGAAATTATGTGAAATCTGTTTAGAAGCCATATCTATCTCCAAATAGTTTGGTGACCTATGTCTAACAATTTATCACACTGACCAAGTAATAATAGGTTCTAGCTTATAGTTTCCTTCAGAAATAAGACAAGAGGTTCATGGTGGAAACATGGCCTTTGAGAGTTGGGAGTCCTAAAGAAACCCCAGTCCTACCACTGTGACCAGTATGAGAAAAAGTTTCAGTGTTCTCACATCCCACCAGTGTGTTCACACAGAGGAGAAACCCTACATCTGCACCTTGTCCAATGGGAGGTCACATGAACGCGTTCGCACCTTAGAGAAACCCCAGCAGTGTGCTTAATGTGGGCAGAGTTTCTGCCACCTGGGGTCTATACCAGTATACAGTGTTGTGGTCTCACTGGAAATGGGATGATGAGAGTAACATTTGAAACTATAGTGGCCTGTAATGGCCTTCCCATGGTCTGTATTGCTATGCTGATAATATGCAAAAAGAAAAAGAAGAGGCACTCAGTTAAATGCTTTTGATTAAACTCAATCCAGCAACAAGGGAGGAGAGAGAGAATTCATTAACTATAACAATTGTTCAGGTTTGTTGTCCAGATGTTGTTACATGCCCCCCCTGCCCCTCCCTGGCATCCTATATGCATTAGTTATCTCTTGTTTTCTCAAGCAATATCCCTTTGTGCTGTAAAGCAATACAGCAATGCAGTGTAGAGGCCAGTAGAGGCTGTCAGTGTTCTCGGTGATGGTCTCATTTGTTTCCTGTAATTATACTAATGTATCAAAATTAATGTGGTAATGATTTATTGATGTTAAAATGCTACACGCAGCACCTTTAGACTTGTTTTTGAGATTTAATCTGGTCACAGTGTGTGTGTGTCCTGGATATGTTCTTCAGAGCAGAACATTACTCTGTGTTCTCCCATCTATGATTCACAGAAAGAGTTTCTACCATGTTGTGGTCATGTGTCATGTTGTAATGTTGGCCCAATGGCACAATGTCACAACTCAGAGGCTTTGGAATTCAAGTTTTCCTTGACTTTTATAAATTTGATTTAGAAGGATGAATTTTTTCGATTTTTTTTTAATTTTTCGCACTAAATCTGACACTACATAAATGATACAAATTTGTAGTTTCATCTAAATCCCAGTTGTATCATGGCCTCAGTGCCAGTCAGTGAGTTATTATTCTTCTGCGAATGGTACTTCTTTCCCTTCCTTTAGCCTCCCACCTTCTAAATCTGTGACAGAATGTGCACACAAGTCTGAGCAGCAAAACAGCTATGATTGAAAGTAGCTGTTTGTTAGCTTCTGTAAATGACAGTATTACTGTAAAGAAATGACCTCATAACTCATATTTTCCATCCTCATTTAATGGTAGTACAGATTTTTACCACTAGGGTGTGCTGTCATTCTACCTGAAAACACTTTTGAGTTGGCTGAAGGCAAAATCAGCCCAAATGGCAATATAATGCATCTAATTAATTCCTCCATTTGTTCAGAAAAAATACCCAATTTTCTTTTAAAAACATCATTAAGCACACTGAAAATGAATATGGGCCTTTTAAATACACTTTTTGATTCATCAGGAGAAGCCCCACACTTCGTTTGGCAGAGTTTTACCTGTCACACTGAGTCCTACCCACAAGTTCAACTTAATGGACGATTCCAATGTGACAGAACCCTTTGTGCGATGAGATATTCACTCTACGTTTGTTTTTATTTTAGTTTTTCAGCCTGAATGATGGTTCTGAGAAGACCGCTTGCTGTTGCCTGTCATTTGACGTCATGTTCGGCTGTCAGATTTCAACAAAGCAGAGAATCTAAAGGCCAGACATGAGAGAGCTGATAACAGCATTCACCGTCACTGAAGCCTGGAGTGTGAAATTCAACATCTCAGTGTAAATAGACCTATTCTGACCATATATAATAGTCTTTTAAATTAATTTGATTCAGAGTTAATACAAATAATGCATGATGAATGCAATCTATGTCTCTAATCTGAAGTTGTTTTTTCAGTGAAGTCGGCTGTCACTCAGCCTCCACCTGCAGCAGCAACCAGACCGTCACTGACCTGCAGTCTCTCATAATAATATAATAATAATGTAATATAACAACATTCATTTTCATCATTTTATTATTCATACGGCACTTAGCAAAACAGAGTTACAAAGTGCTTTTCGAGATAATGTGCATGATAAATAAACATGTGAACAATAAATAAAAAAAAATACAAAAAATACAAAATGGCAAATGCACCAAATAAAATAAAAACAGAATACAGATACAGTGGTTCCAGAGACTAGAAAACTCCATTAGCATATATGTATATTACAAAATCCTCACTATTAATTCAATTCTGACAGTGTAAAAATCAATACTCTGCCAGTGTTTCTATCAGTCCAGTCCACACCCATCAAGTTAATTTAACACTTTGAGGTAGTTTTGAACAGCAGCCCCAGAACCAGATCATGGAATGACTAACAGGGCATTGCTTGAAGATCTCACAAGGGTTTATCTGCAGCATATTGAACTAACTGTAATCTGGAGATACTCTGCTGAGTTTCCAGGTGATTAAAAGGCAGAAAACCTCTAATTTTGGAAATGAGTCATAGAAAACACAACTGCATCATAGCTTTGTAGACCTACTGACTCATCCCACTGCTAATTTCAGCAAACCGCAATATCTTCTGACAATTAAGCCTGCTCCTCTGCCCCGCTTCTCAACCCTTGGTCCCAAATAAACCTCAGAGCTTTAAGAGTAAGGTATTAGAAACTGTTGAGGGAAGATGAAAGGCAATAAAATCATGAGTGGCTGAAGAAACGATTTCTAAACTGTTAAACACACACACACACACAAATGCATGCACGCACACACACCACTCCTAGCAGGTGTTAAAAGGATATTGTTAAAACTTGTGTGCACTGAATGAATTAAAAAAGCACCTCAATAGTATATTTCTTCATGCTTATTTTCCTGCTGTTTTTAGGTAAAGGCAGTAAGGTAAAGTGCTTTGGAGGGAATTTTAAGTCTTTCCATTCTGTTCCATTCCCCTAACAGAGTATGTATCCGAGTAGTTTTTGTTTACCAAGCAGAAATGTGTTCAATAAAACGGATGCTGATCAATAAAGAAGGGAGGAACTGGCAGAGCGACTGGTTTAGGGCATCAAGCCACAAAAAAGAAGAACATGAAAAAGGCTAAACTTGGCAACTTTGCACGTTGGCGGCCCCAAATGGCAGCGAGAGGTAACTGTTTGAATTTGGAGGACTTCATTACCCGGAAATCCTGTAACATGACATCAGTAAAGTAGATATCTTTTGCCATCGCTGGTGAGTCCAGCTTTCTCTGCTGTTTAGGAATTTAGGAGACACTTTTGCTTCAGGAGTTTTGATTCGTCACAAAATGTCCCACCAGCGATAATACTGATAACATAATTTAATTTGGGCAAATAGGGAAAATCTATGGCATCTCAATTAGTAGAGATGGGACGATCTTCTCTATTGCAACCCCACTTTGTGATTTAGTCTGATAAGACAGGCGTGTTTTTTTTTTACATAAAAATATTGCCTAGTGCAGCTTTAAATTGCACAAATAAACACAAAAAATGCTGGGCTGGCATTTAGCTGCTGTGCGGATGTTCTTCCTTCCACAGTTGAAAAAAAATTGGTATCGGTCAGGAGGCGATAATACACTTTAATAGTGCAATTGAAAGTGGAGTCGCCTTTTCCATCACTGTCTGGCTGTCTTTTAGCTGTAACCTGCCCCCTCTCTCCTCTATGTTCTCTACCTGTATGCAATGTGAAGCTTTAAAGGCGTTTTCTGACGCTTGTCAGCCAATTCATATTTCACTCTGTTCTTTTGGAGGAAGGCTCTTACTATTTTTATATGATTTTATGGACTGATTTTGTGGGTATTTCTTGTGCCCAAGCACACTGAGACAAACTTCTAGCAACCTGGTTGATCTAGCAATAAACTCTTGAATCTTGAGTCTCCATAGTACAAAATACATCACTGATTATGCTGTATTCTTTGTGAGCCAAAATGACAGAATGTAATAATGCCCTGTAATGTCTGCCCACACTCTCTGAACTTACTGACTCTTCCCTTGAGTTGACCCGAACATGAAACAAACCAAACTGTGGCCAATAAGCTTTTAATGTGTCAAGAAGCAATAAATCACAGAACTAAATAAAATCAAATAAACTCATCTCGACTCCCATACTCTTACTCAATTGATTTATTCACTCACGAGCTGAAACTCAACCAAACCATTAAATGGCTTTTAGCTTTGCTCGAGGGAAAAATGAGCCTGTGATTTTAACACATTCCCAGGACCTTTCTCTCAAAATGGAGGGAAATAAATTTCTCACTCAGGTGAACGTTATCTGTTTGACATGAAACATGCTGACTGTGTTGCTCTGCAGTACTTTAGAGGTAGCGTTTGATTTTGTCATGATGGGATGTAATGACAAACTGATTGAAGTCTTTCATTGGAAATGGAATAAATATGCCGGACAGATGTGGCTACGCTGGAGAATGCCTTCTGAATGAGAAGCTGGGGCTAATTCCATCTGGTTATATTTTGAACACACACACACACACACACACACACACACACACACACACACACGTACACATACTTGAGTGTAAAATGCCCAGCTACTGAGGTTTTATCAGTGCTGCTCGTTGGAAGTAAAGCAACAGATGAAGGCCACAGATCACTGAGTTCAACTCAACAAAGCACTGACCTCTCATGAGAAAAATGGAACCTATCAAAACGTCCAATGCACAAACACACGCTTTCAATTTTTCTGCGCGTTATGCCAAAATCCTCTGAAAAACCTTAACTCAACCCACGCTGAGAACGAGAGGAAAGGGCCACACAAAAACACATTTTCATGAGTTCAAAGTTGAATGATGGCTGTGGGGATGCAGGCCTGTTTTTTTTTTTGCCGGATGAATTTAATTGCTTTTCGGAAGAGGACCATTACTCCCACATCACAACGTGTACCGGGAGAGAATGCGAGGCACGGCGCTCTCTGGTAATAAATAACCTCTTTAGCCTGTTACAGGAAACCAGCAGCTAGACACACACCACTGCCTCTCTCTATCTCTATCACACACCTTTTCTTTCTTTCTCCTTCTCCCTCAGTTATTACTGTCCTTGTAATTTTCATTTGCTATATCGCTATCTATGCACCTTTTAATCCAATCACATTTTGTCTCTTCTCTGCTCTATGCTGCTAACGAGAGTGAAAGTTTCTCCTCTGAAGTTGGGATAATGTCGAGCGTAGCTGATCGGCACCATATACTGTTGAGTTTCCCCTAGTAAAAGGTCCTCCAAAAGGAACATACGTACTACAAAAATCCTACAGACTCAGAGTTTGACTGCAGTCAACCTATTTTGAAATCAGTCATTAAAATCCACCGTAAAACAGAATTAATGAGATGTTATAGTTTGGAGTTTGGGAGATTTGGTTCACTTTTGGAGATTTGGTCAACAAGCCATTAAAGAATATAGACACCAAAATCATCAACGTGTCCCCAGTAGATCATCCACCCCCAACCTGATCTCACAGAAAAATCTGAAATGAACACAACTTGTTAACAGCAAATTACGTGTTGGTGGAACGTAAAGTGTCAAAATGACGTATTCATAATTGTAGTGGCAGTGTAGGGTTAGGTTTAGGGTTCCCAGCGTTTTCAAAGGACATTTTAACCGCAAGTCACACTTTCATTTTTAACAAATGTTTTTCTTATTTAACCATGACCAAGCCCTTTCCCTAACCTTAACCAAGTTGTTTTAGTAGCCTAACCATAACCTTAACCCTAACTAAAGTCGTTTTACTTAACCGTCAGCCAACCATTGGAACGTAATTCAATTTGTGGCGGAGGAACATATTTTAATTAACTGCGGGGAATGTAATTCAGTTTGTGGTGGAAAAAGGTTATTTTCCCATAATACGTATCCACAGCACATAAATCACGGTTTCAGAGTTTGTGTTTGTTTGACGTATTTGTGTAAGATCATGTTGTCCACTCCTGTGCTCCATGCTAACACTTCAGCATACATTATGTTGAGTGATAGTAGGCTCCATGCTAACCCTTTAGCATACACTATGTGGAGTGACAGTAGGCAACTAGCATTAGCCCAAGTAAGAAAACTGACATTTTAGTTACATTTTCTTTTTGTGTTTTTCATTATATGGCCTGAAGATTCATCAATTTAAAAAAAATGAAATATCATTAATTCAGTCATGCTGATACTCTCAGAACTATTTCAGGTTACTAAATTGTTAGCATGGAGCAGCAGAGTCAATGATTTACTGAGGACACATGGAGGAGTATCCCTGCCTTCATGTGTTTTCGTTCACATGAACGACCCAACAAAGTGGTAAAGCTGACTGGGAAAGCTGAAATTGCAAAGACCCGAATTGCAAAAATGTGGTGAAGGCAGAGTAAGCTATGTCAATAACTGCAGGTAACAATGATGTAATGTAATGTATTACTATATGTTATTGTTTGGCATCCCATGTAATTAACTAGTACTCTTGTATGTGTCTTTTTTCACTCTTCGTTTAACTTTTAGTTGTCACACATTTTCATTTTAAATAAATTAATTGATTGAATTGGGTTATATTCCTGACATGGATTTTCTCCACCACAGCGCAAAGTAACTCTGTGCTGGCTGATTCCTGAAGTAAAACATCAGCCACCAAAGAAAACATACTTTTGTTATTATTTCTGACCAAAAGCACTTAAATGAGTGACAAGGTGTGTTTATGACTTCTGTTTTCGGAAGTGGGAGCTTATGAGGAGCACTTGAATGCAACATTTGTTCTTAACACTCACTGGGTATGCTGACCAATGGGCCAATCGCCAATTGGTGTGTTCTTTTCTCAAAAAGGGAGAGCTAAGACTCACTTTTTGTTTTGTCATTAAGAGACAGGGCTCAATTGTAAGTGAAAAGCCAGACGTTTTACAAAAATATACTGTGTATAGAGGGTGTTTTTTATTTAATTATTCACTTTTTCTTTCTTTGCACTTAGTGAGTCTGAATGTCATTTTATCTGCGCTTATTATGCGGCACTTTTATTTTTTGATATTTATGTTACTAATTCCACTCTTAAGAGAATGTATCTAGCCTTCCTTTGAGGTTTTTATCTTACCTGCTAACTCTTTGTGTCATTTCTGTGCCGTTATTATTTTATGTCTATATTTTATCCATTTGAGTGAATAAAACATAAAAGAGAAAACTATAGTGATGAGCTCGCTGAAAGCCTAAAGTCATAAATCCTTAGGATCAAGTTGTCTGGTCTTGACTCCTCTCACCACAAGAATTCCTCCTGTCTCTTCCTTCCTCTCACTTTTTTTGTATCTTTCGTCTTAAATCACTTTTTGCTTTCTCTTTTTGTTCTACATCTCAGTGTGCTAGTTTTTACCTGGCTGCAGCTGTTACCATATTTTCTTGTTTACTGTGCTGTCCTGACAGTCTCTCTCTCAGTTCAGAATCTCATACTTGTTCACCCTCAAAACCAAATGCCTGCATTGCATTTTTGTCTGGTTGACTATCACTTGATTCCCTACTGATGGTGTACAGCTTACAACTTACGGTTTAATCAACTCTCCGCAACTCCTATTGAATGTTAGTTTATGGTAGTTTAGGGAGTGTTGACTGAGCACAATGCTCTTTTCCTGCAACATCCAGCTTCACACACATCCAGTTCCACACATTAAAAAAAATGAACATCCTTCCAGTCACAATCCTGCTCTAACCTCTAGGCTCTAGGCTAGGCAGGATACAGATAACCGATTGCTTTAGGTTGATATACATATATTAAGATAATTGTTGTTATAGCAACTACTATCAGGCAAGTATGTCCAAAGCGAAAAACCCGGTCAGCCTGGATACAGGAACAGTCAGAACGGTCCTGCCTGAGGATTTATCGAACGTTCAGAGAGATAACTAGAGCCAGGCCATGGAAATCCTTAAAAGTAATCAATAAAATCTTAAAATAAATTCTAAAATGGACAGGCAAGCAGTGAAGAGACACTACAATGGGGGGAGATATGGTCCTGCCTCTTCGTTTTGACAAACTAAATCGAAGCAGATAAATTGCTCCCACATTGATCAACGTGTGCCCAAAGTGCCGAGCAGTGCCCCCAGTGTGACCGCATGTGCCAGGTTGCCACAATGAGAACAACAACTTCCCACTCTCACTTCTACAAAGCTGCCAGCATGTGACGCCTGGCCTGTCCCGTGCCACAGAGGTCAGCCTGAACCCACGACCGCAGCAAGACCTTGCCACCCTGGGGGTCAGGCAGTTTTGATTCCTTGTTTCGATGCTCCGCTTCACACTGCTGGAGGGTACAACGGTTCGGAAAACAGTGATGGGCGTTCGAATGTGAATAGTTTCATACAGATTCCCCCAGAGACGCTCTTGAGCTTTAGGAGTGCATTTTACATTCATGATCCAGTGACTCCTATTCTTGGCAGCGTTATATGGGATCACATATATTTAACTGGCTAATATACATCAACAGACTGTGCTGTGTAAAACCTATCTAAGCCATAAATTGATAAGCACTGTGGTAATTATGAGGCATGAAATAGATGTAAAGTGAGCTGGATAGAGAAATCAGCAGTGGAGTCCAGGGCAGCTCTTTAGGATGGGGGCATAACCTTCTGTGTTCCTCTTATTGATGGATCCATCTCTCCTAGGGCACAGAGGACTTCTCCTTTCTCTGTGCCAGCTGTTTCCGCAAAACTAAAACACTAAAAACACAAAAAAACTTGGCTGCAGTGTCAACGAAAAAAAATCAAGAGCCTCAAAGCCAAGCTCAAGGAGGCGGAATACTCCCATCGACGAAGTGGCCATGGTCGCATAATTACAATGAACCTGAAAATTAACCACAAGTACAAACTTAAAATACATGCATATTCCTTGATAACTACAGTGCTACAGCATTCAATTTCTTGTAGCATTTACATTCATAATCCCCTGAAAGCTGAAGTTTGCTTGCTAGCTAGGCTATCGCTAGCTCGATTGCTAACGTTAGCCTAGAAGGCTGGCGATGCGTTTAAACAGTTTAGGAAACATTCTCAAATTTTCTGACCATAAAGCACGTGAATGCAAACTAATGGCCGAGTTGCGACGTATTCGGAGAAAAGTACGACCCAACACCACTTAGAAACTAGGGATGGGAGTACTTAATTTGGACGTCAGTATTCGTTCAACGGTTCAACGTATAGAGTAGTAGCCGGAGTACAAGCCATCATCGCGGCATTACAGGCCCATAGCCTACGAAATTAACTGTTTAGCATTAGCCAAACTTTGTTTCCACTTGTGTCTTTCTTCTTTGTGTGTGTGTTTTTTTGCGACTACTCGAGTACTCTATAATAATTTAATGCGAGTACTCGAATATTGAAATTGCTTAAAATGCCCATCCCTATTAGCAACCCCAAAAAGCACAAGCAGGATACCAAGATCTGGGTGACGGTCAGCAGTGAGCAGCTGGTGAGTGTAACGTCCAGGCATGTCTTCACTGGATGAAAGAAAAAAAGGGGAGGGAGGGGGGGTTGAAAGGAGGTTGACTCTAGATATGAAAGGCAGCATCTTATCAAATGCAGGTGTAAGAAAATCAGAAAAATATCAAGGGTTGCCTCGATTTTTCACCACCAGTGACTGTGGCTACTTAGACAGTAGACTACTGGAATTATTCCATCCAATATATTGTTTTGTCTTTGCATACGTTTTATTTGTCATTGACAGTGGCCATTTCAGGCAGTCGTGACTGGACGAGTTTATCGCGGGATTAAATGTTTTATAGTTTGAACTAAATGGCAGCATTGGGCTCTTCCAGCATCAGGGCAACATTGGCTAAAATTCAGTAAACAAGTTTCTGGGCAGGAGCCTTAGTGTGAAAAATTACACATGAAAGATCTGGGTAAAACTAACACAGCTTGAGTAAAACTAAAAGTGCAAAAAATCAGTTTTGTTGACAGCGGTGCTACAGCAGCCAAGTGGCCACGTTAACCAAGGTCTTGAACTAATGCCTCGTACACAATTCTTCCGTCAATTTGACGTGCCTGAATTCTCAACGCAGTCTCGCCATCCAACGGTTCGTACTGCACAGTGTATCTTGACGGAAGATGATGGAAGATGGAGGAAGATGGAGGAGTGCCTGGAGCTCCTCTGTCTGGGCTAGCAAGCTAGCGCTAGAGCTAAAGTAGGGAGGTCCCGAGCTAGCAATAGTAGCTCTAGCTTGCTCTAAAAAGTAATCTGTCTTATAAAAGCTGATTATTTAACATATTTTCATCAAAAACAATAATCACAATATTTCATTTATGTTAAAGATCGTCACTACAAACGTATTTAATAAAAAGTCAAATAATAAAATATGTATTATATGTAAAAAGATTAATTTATTGAAAACATACATTGTTTAATAGATGCTATGCTAACCATCACTTCCAGTTTAAAACGACAGATTCTGACGGTCCGCTGCCAATGCAAAGTTTGACATTTTTCAAAGTATCCGTCACTCCGTTGTGAAAAGATCCGCTGTCCACAAGGAGGGGTTGCGCCAATGGAAGTGGCGCACTCAATCATGCTCATTAGTTGTCATGCATCGTCATGACAACTGAGGGATACACTGTCATAGAAGAGCGCAAATCTGACAGCAAATTGCCCCTTCAAACCCTCCAAACACCAAATGACAGCATGATGGGCGAAGCCACGGCTACATCCTCTTTCACAATTAGCACCTTGCCACCTGTGGTGCACTTACATAGGTTTGGTCAGAATGTAAAGACTGTTGTCCATTACCTGGTAATGTCAAATGAGCTTCTGAAGCACTGATAGACTGTGCAGCAGCAGAAAGTAATTACCAAAATTGGATTTTGGAGAGGGGAGAAATGAGCGCATCGTAATTCTGAATGATTATCTCAGCAGGTATAAGTATGACAGTGGTCCAAGACTGGGATTTTTTTTTTTTTTCTTTCCACAAAGAAATTTGGAGAAAAGATGTTCTCCTACACACACACATGCACACACACACACGCACACACACACACACACACACACACACACCATACTTGACTCCTGTGAGAGCAGCTGTAGGGAGGGAATTGCATCTGGAGAAAGTATTCTAGTTTCTAGGACTAATCGATGGTGCAGTATCTTGTACATTAACCCTCTAATTGGAGCAGAAAGCGTTCTTATTTTTCTAACATCATTTTTACCTTGAGGAATACACAGATTTGACAAAACTGCATGTGGTCACGGACGCCACAGTAGCGTCCCAGCTTCTCAGGGAGATGCCACAAAAACAACAGACGCCTACAATCACCAAAGTGGTTAATCGGTAAAAAACAGATTAACACCATGGTGTGGAAGCGTGATGGCACACTTTGCACAGAAACCAATTTGTAACAAACTGTTTATCTCAGTAGGGGTGGTGGAGCCATTCTGAAAGCATTGCATGTGTGTGTTTGTGTGACTTTGTGTAGGTATATAGCTTATATGATGTGAGGGCTACACACACACACACACACACACACACACAGACACCCGCACAGTGTCAAATTCCAAGTTAAAAGACAATTAACAATTACATTTGGTTGTAGTTTTTCTTTGGAATTATGTATATATTTTTGTTTCATACACACCGTGTTTTCCATACAGATTCTGACCAATTTGCCAATACTCATTAAATCTCTCACTCACAAATCCCAAGTATAAAACCCAAGCAAAGTCAGTTTTGTCAACAATTACATGCGGTTGCAGTTTTTCATTGGAATTATGTATATATTTTTATGTATGTATTTTTGTTCCATACACACCACTGTGTTTTCCATACAGATTCTGACCAATTTGCCAATCCCCATTAAAGCTCAATGCAGTAATGTAGTGGTAAGTAAGAAGGTGGGTAAATTCTGGTCTCCAACAACAACCACCATTATGAAGAAAAGTCAATTATGCTAATTAATTTATGCTTGTTCCTTCAAAGACCCATTACTCATATTCTTACATCAGTTTGATATTACTTACTATGATGCGTACTGTGAATTTCAAGCCTAAAAAGGTGGGCAAACTGAGTCTAGGTGGGTTTACCCTCTTCTACATCCCTGATTGCCCATTTTTGTTGCCTGAAAAAGTTGCCTTTGCATCATCACTCTCCCATCTCAGTGTTTCTCATTACAAACTCTGATATCTCCGTGGCATTGTTTGTTTTCCCCACCTCTTAGCAGCCTATCTGCTTTCTTGGCTTCGGGATCATAAGCAATTTCCTCCCTGGACTCGCTGCTAATGAGCTCATAGAAAAGTAGAGGTCAGACTTCCGCTGTGCTGCTCAGAGTGCAGGCAATCAACACTGCACGGGCCAGGCCTCCGTCAGGCCAAATAGGCATAACCAATGCATTAACACACACACTTGTTCAAAAAACCTAGCTATCTCCTAGATCAACTCTAACTTTTGCACACGTCTTCTTCAAATGTAAAGAAGGAAAGCAATCTAAAACTCCTGCGTATGCAAAGTACTCTGGGTCCTCTAGCAGTTGCTGTCCTGGGTCTTCCAGGGCCTGGGTCTTCCAGGGCCTGGGTCTACAGGAGCCTACTACTAGTTGCTGTAGCCAACTCTCTTCCAAACACATTACTTTGAGTTGGGTGGCCCCACCTCTTAATCTTCCCTTTCATTGTACAAGTATGTACATGGAAAATTATAGGACAATGCAAAAATGTGACAATACGCATCGTGGGGCAGAAAAATGAATCGCGATATTAGCTCCATTTTATTCTGCTGTAGTAATCACACATGAGACGGCTTGGCCATCACAATTTCACAAGCTCTCCATCCAAATTATATTATTTGCACTTTGTAATGACATTTTTAAATTGTTGATTACATTCTAGCAACCCAATGCCATCGCTAGAAAGATTTGTGGCTCAAAAATAAATAAAAATCTGCAGTCAGACTTTGTTGTCATTGAACTTTTATTTATTACATCTTTTCCATGCAATTCTAAAAAGGGTTCAAACTAGATTCTTTTAGATTGGACAAAAAAAAACTTAAGTACATACTTAAGTAAATGTAAAATGAAAATCTAAATATACTATAAAAAAAAGTAGCTTACAATTATACAAGAAATCCTCAATTACAGTAACAAGAGTATTGTATAGTTACTTCCACACTAAATAAAATATTTAGTGTTTCAATGCAAATTCGAAGAGTACTGAAAACTGCGATTCATAGGGGCTGGATACCAGGCTAATTTAGACCATCATGTGACACTAAGGTTATGTTCGGAATGGTTCACTATTCCCTATGGAGTGTTTGTCATATAGTGAACTATATGGGCACCGACCAAACAAAGTTTCGGAAACTACACTGAAAATCATTGCGTCGAAAAAATGCGCCGGATATTTACATATATAATTTTAGTTGGAGCCCCAGACCACATATTGCAACCTCAATGCCACCATGCCAGTCCTTCGTCTTTACATGGATGAAGACGCAGACCTGAAGCCAGATTACAGGCTTAACAGGGCTTCCCTACAGCACCTGATTGGAATGCTCCGTAGCCAACAGGATCACGGATGGAGCCATTACCTCGAGGTGCTGGTCTTTGTATTTTGGTTAGCCAGTGCCACCTCCTATCGTGTGGTGTCGAGGAGTTTCGACATCCCACGAACAACAGTCCACGATGTGGTGCACAGGGTTGCCAAGAAGCTGCTGAAAATTAAGAACCTTGTCATACATTTCCCGAGCCAAGCTGACCTGGAGAATATTGGAAATGGATTTGCTCGGCTTGCTGGCTCCCCGGCCTTCTCCAGGGTAGCGGGCAGCATTGATGGCTGCCAAATCTGAATAAAACCCCCCTCTGCGGATGCTCAATGCTACCTAAATCGAAAGTTGTTTCATTCTGTTCAGCTTCAGGCAATCTGCGACCACAATGGGATGTTCATGGATATTTTTACAGGATACCCAGGTTCTGTCCATGATTCAAGGGTCCTCAAAAATAGCCCACTGTACACGCAGCAGCTGTACCCACCAGAGGGCTTCTACATCCTCGGGGATGGTGGGTAGCCATGCCTGTCAGTGCCCATTGCACTCATCACTCCCTACAAAGAGCCAGTACGCCTTGCTGTTTCGTGGAGGTTCAACCGCAATCACGCCAAGGCCGGGTCAATAATTGAACGGTCATTTGGCATCATGAAAACCCGCTGGAGATCAATTTTCTTCAAGTCACTGGAGGTGAAGCCAACCTTCGCGGCTGAAGTCATCGCTTGTTGTGCGATATTACACAACATCTGTGTTTCCAATGGAGACGTTATGGAGCCAGCCGAGGAGGTCTTCAGGCCTGATGACAACAACGACGAGCCACATCTCCACCAGGATCAGCAGCATGGGGAGCAGATCAGGGAGCAAATGGCAGCGGCTGTTTCTGCTCCGGATGGTCTGGTAGCAGCTCTGGAGGTCCACGATTACATTTAACAAAAAAAGGAAATGTTAGTCCAGTCTCTCTCTCACTGCATTGGATGTTATCTGGTTGTTTCACAAAACATTTCTAATATCCTTGAACGAACACCAGTCAAGATGGTTACTGGGTTCTGTTATTACGGTTTAAGTTTTTTTTGTTGTAAATAGTTTACTTGGTCTAAAACATGGACACACACAGCATTGCAAAAGTGTGTTTGCACACTACATGGTTCCTAATAATCAAAACTCAAATCAAAACTGCCCTATTCTCAAATGTGTTTTTCTCTATTAAACTTTGTTATTCATAACACGACTATGTTGCTATTACTCACAAGATTATGTTGGTCCATTCCCCTCTGCAACAGCAGGTGTAACACAGGTAAGGTTCACTGTGGTGGTTCAGGTGTGGTTGGCCATTTGACTGTGTTAGAGTAAAGTGAGTGTTCTGATTAACAGTTCTACTGGGTGGGGCAAAATGTTTTCTATAGTAATACAGAGATGTGTTACAGATATAGTTAAAAAAAAAATAAAAAAAAAAGCCTAAGCAAAATGTTTTTTTCTCAATACGTCTTAAACAGATAATTCCTCCCATCAGTCCTTCTTCCTTCATCTTTCCCTGTCATTACTACAATGCAGTAATTGAACAATACCTATACTATTTTTTTAAATAAAAAAATATAAGTGCAAATGTAGCATTAATTAGCCAGGCATATTCTTAAATATGTTTTTATTAATAGTTAAAAAAAAACAAAAAAACATCTTACCTACTCTACACAACTACAACTAATATCTGCCTGATATATCGGTCTAACCCTATGTGCGTCAAGCCTCTGTTCGTGTTCAGTAGTACCGTGTGTGTGTGTGTGTGTGTGTGTGTGCGTGTGTCTGTGTATGTGTGTGTGTGTGTGCGTGTGTGCGCGCGTGTGTGTGTGTGTGTGTGTGTGTGTGTGAACAGTAAAGTTTAATTGCAGTCGTTTTAGGCCTCTAGAGATGAGAGGGACGTGCACAGGGCGATGCTGCTGAGGCGGGTGGGGTTTATTCTGACGTCGCTGAGAATGTCTCCAAGCTGCGTCAAGTTCACACAATTGACAAAATAATACCGGAAATAAGGGGATTTTCTTTCACAATAAAAGCGCAAAATTCGCCACCGTGAAAGTAAATAAAAAAATTGGGGGATGTAGGCTACACAAAAACAAACATCAAAATCCTCACTGGAATCATTACAATAAATGTGAAATTACTCTCTATTTGATCAATACATATGAAAAAGATCTCGGCCTATTAAGGTGCATGGTGTTTATGAAAGACTCTTTGGCAGGTGCACTTGAGGCAAAAAAAATATATTTGATAATTTAAACAGAAAAAAAACAAGCACAGTAGGAAACGTTATTTATCTATTACCTTGGCGTGTTAGTGATACATAAGTGATTTTTCTGTACTTTTATTTTTATCAGTGTAGCCTATTTTTTCATATATTAGTATTGTTCCTATTATTGTTGTTCTGTCAAGATTGTGTTTTGCTGTAGCATATTGATTGATATTGTTTATTTGACTGTAGCTTTGTAGTTGTCACACCTGTTGGGGGAGGGGGTTACAGCTTTTTTTTTTTTTCTTTTTTTTTTTAATTATTTTTCATTGTAGGGTATTCTGTTTTTCCATTACCAAGTGAAAACCTCAATAAATTCAACTTTTAAACGCTGAAACGCGTCAGAGCGGCTTTTATTTTGAAAATTATAACCGGAAGTTGCCTACCATAGTTTGGCTGTCTTGACTTTGGTATTTAGCCGACCGTGCGTCTCCCGGCTGGAGAAACGGAGAGAGGAAAGCGAGAGCCGTAGCCTGTAACGGTGAAACCTGACTGTCGTGAAACTTGCTCCGTGCCCGCTGCGTCTCCCAGGCAGCCGCTGGCACAACAGAACACAACAGAACAGAACAGAACAGGCCTGGAACAGAACAGCACACTTTACTGCTCCACTTTACCTCCACATGACACCGGAGTGGGACTTGATGTTGTCTGTTGGGCCGAACTGACAAGCAACAACTTTCTCTGCAACTGGTGCATCTGGAAGGAAAGGTAAGAACATTTCCATTTTTAATAATAAAACTTGTTGCTGCATGCATGGCAGCAGGCGACGTGCAACACAGCGGATAGGGAAGAAAAGTCCTAATTTGATCCACTGATTTATTAATTTTGCAAATATGTAACAAAAAGTAACAAGTCGAAGGCCCGTTAATGACGATTGCATGTGTCTAAAATTGGATCGGATTGAAATTTCTACTTGTTTGTTTATTATTTTGCAACCTGTAGTCATAGTAGTCACTTGTTATAGCCTATAATGAGGTGACACCCAGCCATAAAACTGAGCTATGATGTCTTGTTGTATCCAATGGGTGGGCGTTTGTCTGTGGCGTTTTGCTACTTTTTAAATAACCATATTTGATCCAGATGTTAGCTGATTTATATTAAGCCTTTAAACAGATTCCGGAAGGGTTTGACTGTCATTGATTACAGCCATGATCACTGATGCAGTGGTTCTCAACGTGGGGTCCTGGGACCTCCAGGGGTCCTTGAGGAGGTTCCAGGGAACCCAATTGTAATATGAAGAATAGTGTAATATCACTACAATTTAATTGAATTCATTAGAAATTTTCCCAATTAGAGAATTCATTGACTATTATAATCACAAATGTCACTCTCACCCCTGTTTTCTCCTCTCTTACAATGTAGACAACTAAAATCTTCCCATATGGTTCCATGGGACTAAACCTTATCAAATAGTCAGCCCTAATGTGTGTGTATTTGTGGGTGTGTGACACGAAAACGTTTGAGAGGCTTTTAAATTGAAACAAGCCCTTTTCAACAATGTGACCACCAGCCCACGTCAAAAAGGACTTATCTCTGTGTAAACAAGCAGGTCCTATCTGCCAGCTGCTGAAATACACACAAGCTCACAGGGGGAATTAACCTCTCTCCTGACTGGAGCTGTGCATCATTTCCATGGATTACCTACATATTCCTGCTCACTTCACTTATTCATATTTGACTTGGGCTCCTTTCGTTCTTGAACCTTGTCTTTTTGATTTGAATTCTACTCCAAACCATTTATGTGGGTGGCATTTTCGATTGCAAAAACACAATGAACCTGTTTCATTTTATTCCCTGAGTCATAAGTTATATTTTGTTACTTCTTTTAAAGTCCTTTTCTCTGAGAATAACAAGTTAGTACTCTGAAATGATAAATTCCTGCACCTTTATTGTACTTTGGAGAGAGATAAATACAATATTGCATTGATCCAGGGGGATTTTCTCCAGAGGCAGCAGTCTCCCACCAAGCACCACATCTATAACAATAATAATAATAATAATGATAACTTTATTTATATAGCACCTTTAAAACAGTTTACAAAGTGCTTTGACAGACAAAATAAAAGCAGAATATTCAAATTATGAATTTAAAATGCAATAAAACAATAATAAACAGGGATCCTAGGATGCAAACCAAGAACCTAAAATAGAATAAAAGTATGATAGAATTAAGACAGAGTTAAGATAAAAGACGTTTTATCCACTCTCCATTCGTTCCAGCAGAAGGTGAAATATAATGAATCATGCGAGTCACAGCAGTTGTGTCGGATTGACTGAGGACCTGACTTCTTAGAATGCGTTCATGTATTCATTTCTGCATGCAAAATAGAATTTTCCATCACTGTGGTTTAAAGTAGGGCAGGATACACGTGAAAAAAGAGGCAGCCTGCTTAAAAGGACGTGCCATTCATCTTCAAACCAGGTTTAGATGCAGTGCTGCCCGGGTTTTGCTCCCAGAATGTCTCTGCAGAGTCTGGCTGACTTGACAAACTCAATAACTTCTCAGAGGAAAGATTTTTTTTTCCAGGGAAACAAAACTGCACCGCTCTCTGGTTGAGAATTTTGCTCTGGTCTTTATTTCAGTTCATTTCAATTTTAAAGAGTGAGCTCATAGGGAGCAAATTCTACCTTAAAGTGGTAATCCTCAATGTCTTTTTTTTTTTTTTTTTTTTTGATTTAGTCTCCATCTTTGGTGCTCAGCGCTCGTTGCTGTGGTATTTCTGCACTGCTATTCCCAGAGATCACCTGTCAATCAAACAGTGTGGGCGGGACTGTGACGTCTTTCTCCTTGGATTTTCTCTTGATGAAGTTTCTTTTCTTTGTCTGTTCAGCCATGGTGGCCATCACTGCTCATGCTAACTACCCGGTTCTTCTTCTTCTGTTTATTCCAAACAAACCGGAAACGTAAAAACGCATCACTTCCTGTGCGCCAGAGGATTTTTTCCCATTAAAGACCTACCAGACACCAAAGTGTTTAGAACAGCAAATGTCAAAGCTTTTACGAACTGGATATAGATTGAACCACTATTGTGTTCTAGCAATCAGCGATAGAGAGCCGCAAAACTGACATTTATAAATACGAAAATATACTTTTAAGGCATCAGAAATTCCCACAGTGGCTGCTTCAAATGTTTAAATAAAGCTATCTAGGAATTTGGAATATCTTGGAATTTAACACATAAAATCGCAGCATCCGGAAACTGTCCGTCAGAAATAGCAGTGCAAAAAAACCCCAAAACAATCTGTGATTTTCTGACATCCTCTGGCACGGTCCGGCTCTCTCATAGCAGGGCACCGCTTCCCCTCGCCGAGCCTTAAAAAGAGCCCATGTTCTACCTTTTCCCCTTCCGCCCCCGATGCTGGGGAGGCGGCGAGCCTGGAGGATGAGAAAAACGGCCGCGGCCTTGGGCTTTTGTTTCAAAGGCATGCACTTCTGGCTAGTGGCCGGGAGCAGTTCTTTTGGCTTAATTTGGCCTGGACATAACGCGCACGGTTCGGGAGGATAAGGGTTTTCCAGCATGCGTGTGTGTGTGTGTGTGTGTGTGTGCGTGACTTACCACAGAAGCAGCAGCCGAAACGGTTAGAAACCAGCAAGGCTTGTGGGATGGGAATGTGAAGAAAGGTGTTCCCGGGGGTAAAAAAAAAACCAGCCAATCTTCCCTTAAAAAAAAAAAATCAAATTTCACGTCGTATTTGTTAGGCTGCATTATCTAGTGCTATAGGTGATGCATCCAGGACGGGTGGCCTTATGTGTTTTCCATGGTTGGTGTGAGTGGGTGGGAGGTTTTCTCCCACACTGGACGGCCAGCCAGCTGCTGGAGGGGCTGACGAGCGAGGAGGCAGCTTTCAAGGCAAGGTCAACACTTCAAAGCGAACAGAAATACTCTTCCTCCAACGCTTTTACCCCCAAACGCTGATTAGTAGAAGTCCGGCCATAATTGTTTTCTCCCTCTGAAAAGACTCAGATGTTTTCGGAGGCAGCGAATCGGCCGTAGACACCAAGGTCATGGGAAACTCGGCCAAAACCAAGTCCTGTTTGAACAAGACAGCGCTTTCCGAGCTGTAGATCTTTGGTATGTCATGGCTTTAAGTTGCGGTTCCTTACAACAGTCTAGTGGTTGGGTTTTATTCACATTTTGATAGGATTAGGGGTTTAGGGGTTAGGTTTAGCGTATTCCTTTCTATTTACATTCATCATTCCAAGCACGTCAAGCAGAAACAGATGAGCATGCGGCTGGGCAGGAGAAACAAATAGCCCAGAGCTTCAGTTTAACATGGAGAATAGCCAAAACCCAGAGACTGGCTGGCGTTTCATCGGTCCATCCATCAGTTAAGAGTGGATAAACCCAGTGAGGACAGAGAGGTAAAACCGGATTCCCGACTGCCAGCGCAAAATCATTCTCCTTCGCCAGAAACTGTTCATTTGTCAGGGCAGTGGAGATAGTCAGGTTACAAACCAGATGAGATTAAAAAGCACAGAGACTTGACAAACTTTGCCTTAGAGCTGCTGACATGCCTCAAAGTAACAGGACTGATCTATTCTGTCACCTCGGTAATCAGCACTAAATCCAGTAGGATGAGTGCATTAAGGCAGAGTGTTCTCAGCATTATCACTGAGACCATTAATCATGACTAACTGTGATCACAGTAGGAGGCAAAACTATCAAGATTGCAGTTTTAGCCATTATAGCCCTAATTATTAGAATATACATAAAATGAGCTCAGTTTGTGCCAGAGACCAAACTAAAACCATTGCCATCTGTTCCAGTTGTATGAGTGATTTAAATATGTATATAGAGTATACAGTAGATGTGTATGTATATTAGGCTTGGCCCGATATTCGATAATATCGAATATCGCGATATTTTCCGTGGTATCGAATATCTCCACTATATATTATCCCCCCCTTGCAGAAATAAAACAATTGCTCAGCTCTATAAGATGAAACCAAATGTAATGACACAGTGTTGAAGCTGAATTTCCTCCCTCTCATATTGAATAAGTGCCTACACTTCTTAATCTTTCCAATGAAGCAAAAGCCCAGGCAGTCCAGTTCACCAAGGCTCGCAGCTCAAAACCAGACCGTGAGAATGGGACTCAGCACCAACAAGGCAGGTCAAGTCGACAAATGTATTTATACAACGTGCTTAAGAGAACAACAGAGGCCATAAATGCAGATTAAAAAGCTGACATGATCAATGTTGTCATAGATTAGTAGGAAATTCAAGCTCCATCTGGTGCAAAAGGGAAGGGAACTTACGCCATCTGCTGTTTGTGATCAATAAGAAAAATAATTGATTATAAATTAGTAACAGCTTGAACTTTCATATATCAGATATTTTGCGATGTAAACAGCATTTGTTTGCAAAGTGTTCATTGGCTGTGGGATTTTGTTCAAGGTGCAAAAATACAAACATTGGAATAATAGAATAAGAAGAGTCGAGTGTGTTTTTATTTACTTTACTTTAACTTTTGCCACATTTTACCATTATTCATATTTATTATTATTATTTTTTACTTAATTTTACTTTTACTTTAATGTTGCTTTTTTTTACACAACTTGATTTTGCAAGCATTTGGTGTTTTGTGTAGGGTTGTAACATTCTGGAAACTTTGAGAATTTGGGGGAATTTTGAGGCAAACTTTGGAGAGTTACACTGTTGATTTTATTATGGATATTTAGAAAAATGTTATTTAATTCATCTATGTACTCATATTTCACTATGAGACACTACTGGATAAAGTTCAGGACAAAAGAAAAGATTTTTTTAAGGAGAATCTGAAGAGAATTCTTTCATAACAAAAGCCACTAGAATCACATTTTAGATTAGAAGAATTTCTCACACGGGCCCATCTTTCTCCAATCCTACAGGTTAATAAACTCAGTAACACAGGTCAATAAACTGAGAAACACAGATTAATAAACTGAGATACACAGGTTAATAAACTGAGAAACAAGTTAATAAACTGAGAAACGCAGGTTAATAAACTTGAATAATACAGGTTAACAAACTGAGAAACATAAAAAATAAACTGATTGGTCAGCATTCTTTCCAGCTACCATCCTCTGATGAAGCAACATCCTGGTGAAGAACATCTTTTGAGTCATTTAATTGTGTTGAATTCATCCTCAATGGCTCAAACGGCAGCCAATTGCCACAGATTTCTCCACTCTTGCATTTGTGAGTCTGTTTCGTACCTTGGTGCGAGAGACGAGTGGCATGTGAAGGACAGACGGGCTTCAGGACACGCCGTCCCTTCCCACCGGGTTGACACTGCGATGCGGTTTGGAAGCGTCCCACGTGGCCTCGGCCTTCCACATGCCATCCTGTCACGCCGCAGGCTGAGGTTCTCTTCACCGGACAGGCTAACCCTTCCCAGCTCACTTTGGCTCGGGCGCACAGGCGGCTGGACGAGTCGAACCGGATGTAAATGTCACGGCGCGTCTGAAATGAAATGGATCACCGCCTTCTGCTCTGCGTCGAGCGATAGAAACGATGGCAACGCGGCACCGATCTCGTCCTGCAAATCAGTGAAAAGCCTGGACGCTTGTAGAAAAGCACATTTGATTTAATAAGGAAGGTGCTTTTTTTTTTTTGCATCTAAAAATTCCCCAAATGCCCTTAAATTCACAAAATGGAAAAAAAGAAATATTATCTCCCTTTGCAACTCTAGTTTTGTGCGATTTTCCAGAATTGGTTTTCACAGCTGGGAGAGAGGTTTCTCTACACATGTTTTACCTTCATTTCATTAAAAAAAAGAAAGGAAAAACACTTTGATTTATTCACTTTTGCACCTTCCACCTTCTTTCAAATGATTACTAGCTATCTCCTTGATTCTCATATTTTCATTTGTACTAATTGCTGCTTTGTGAGTTTAATTATTGGCAATTTTCTTTGCTGAAAAGCTTACCAGCAGCAGCAGCTCTCACAGTACAATAAGCACCTAAGAATGATCCGGTTGTGGCCAAACCAAGCCTCCCTCAGCCATTTGGCAAGATTCATTTTACTTTTCTTTTTGATAAGTACTGATATCCTGCAGTGAGGTTTATACCGGCAAGGTGACAGACAATGTGTGCCAACTTTGACTGAAGGTGATTGATGAATGATTAACTCTGCTGGATTTGCTGGGTCATCACATATACAGATGTTGTAAGAGTAGACTAACATGTCCTTAGACCGCCCCATGCTTGATCCGTGCGTGTGTGTGTGTGTGTGTGTGTGTGTGTTATTCATTGATCTACCAGCTGTCTACATTATAAATCCTTCCTTAATCCACTTGCTGAAACATCTCCTGTCATTTTCAGACATTCCACCTTGCAGCAATGGAAGTTCACTATTCTCACTATTAGCCACTCTGGTTCACACATCAAGTTTTTGTCCTATTAATGAACTACCTATTACTAACTACTATTAACTACCATAATCAATTAGACTCAATATTGGCATGAATGTTGCAAGAATAGTGCTACCATTGTGTGAAAATGTAATATTAAAATAATTTTTCTGACATTCTTCTTCTTCTTCTTCTTCTTCTTCTTCTTCTTCTCCTCCTTCTACTTCTCCTTCTTCTTCTCCTACTCCTCCTTCTTCTACTTCTACTCCCCCTTCTTCTCCTATTACTCCTACTTCTCCTCCTCCTTCTCCTACTTCTTCTACTACTTCTACTCCTCCTCCTCCTTCTTCTTCTCCTACTCTTCCTCCTCCTCCTTCTACTTCTACTCCTCCTCCTCCTCCTTCTTCTCCTACTACTCCTACTTCTACTCCTCCTTCTCCTTCTTCTACTACTTCTACTCCTCCTTCTTCTCCTACTTCTTATTCTACTTCTACTCCTCCTTCTTCTTCTTCTTCTTCTTCTTCTTCTTCTTCTTCCTCCAATCTGTACATATACGCCCCACGTTGAAATAGAGTTTCAGCTTGCAGAACACATTTCATATCAGACATTTACAAAATTCAATACTGAAATGTCAGTTATCCTGACTTCACTACCAGTCATTTTCCTCTAACCAGTGCCTTCCTCTATATCCTCTAGGTGGACCCCCCCCTCCCCCCTCCTCCCTCCATCTCTGACTGGGTCTTCGTGCCACCACTGGATGATGTCTGACCCCCATGGCCGCATTGGGATTGACCGCTGAACATTCGGAGGGCCGTTCCCCGCTCCGGGTTAGGACCGCTGTTTTGTTTCCAGGTTGTCTTACAAGATCGACGCCCGCTGACAGTCCAAGTCATGTCGATGATGTAATCCATCCTCACATTAGCATATCCCGCTGAGCAGAGTCAAAAACAAACCCGGTCGGACACATGCGTCACAGTCTGTGGAACTTATAATGTGAGTAACATGAAACTGCTCGGGCCTGTGTAGGTTGGCAGTGAACGCCACCGGTAGCCTACTTGTACATCTGCTGTGATTCTGGGCCAGTTTTTTCAGTAGTTGTAGATAATGACATTACCATAGTCCATTCTACACCAGGGAAAAACTTGCCTCTATCCCAGACTCCCTTATCCCTTGCCGATGATGTAGTAAATCTAGTGCTACTGAGACCATCTGTATTCGCGATGTCTGCCTCGTCCCCAGAGAGGCAGCAGCCCCTCCTGCAGCTCCAGGAGGTGGACTCCAGCCGAGTCGGCGCTCGCGTCCTGTCCCCCGCCCTCAGCTCCTCCTCGCCCGGCCTGTCCCTCGAAAGCGGCCAGCCCGTCTGCATCCCGTCCCCGTACACCGACCTCGGCCACGACTTCGCCATACCTTTCTACGGTCCCGCTATTTTCGGGTACGCCGGCCCCAGCTTGTCGGACTGCCCCGCCGTCCGCCAGTCCCTGAGCCCCTCGGTGTTCTGGCCCGGCCACGGCCACGGCCACGTGGCGCCGCCGATACCCCTGCACCGCTCCCAGTCCCGGCCCCAGCACGGCCAGCCAATCCACGGTCCGTGGGCGGAGCTGTCGCCGCGGGACAGCGTCTTGACGGAAAGGTAGGATCGTGCATCGCTCCCTGGGTATGGCAAGTCGTTTTAACATTTAAACACACTCAGAATGATAAAATAAGCTTTCTATAAAACATAAGCATTGCATTTTAACCAGTCAAAGTTACATTTTGACTACTTGTAACTGATTTATAGATGTCTGTTCCTTTTCCACTAATGAACATACCAACTACAAATCTCCATTTTTCCACTTTAATTGAAAAGCGACTTTTGATGGATCAAAATTCCAATTTGAGATACCCCCAACTGAATTCAGATGAGTCAGAAAGGGTATTTCTTGAATATTCAACAAATGCTAATATGGTCTGGGGGAAACACCTCACGACCTCCTTCCTTCCACTAGAAACTAATTAATCCAAATTTGATTGTGATGTTTACTTACATAAGCATTCACTATTGCCAAGTTGGCAAGGCTGATGAAAACATTCATCCTTGAATGGGCGAATGCCACATTGTTTATTCCCAGTGTTTGTAACCATGAAATCCTGATCCTCTCGCTTTTTCATCCAAACGGCACTGGCAAATGTAAAGGTTAAATCTGTGCCTGGAAAAAATTGTTTTTTTCCCAGCGAATGCTTTAGGTACAACAAGACAAAACTGGTTCATAGATGAATCCTCTCTTGATTACACTACATTCAGTTTAAGAATGCACACAAAGTTTAACACAAAATGCAACACGTGGCATTTTTAATTAAACAACTGCTTATTCTTTCCTAAGCGTTTCTTGTGTTGAAGAGAAATGACTCTCCTTGTGTGTTAGTAAGAGCATGCGGAGGCGTTCCCAGGACAGCGAGGAGGCTGTGGTGTCGTCGGGGGGGAAGGCAGACCTCCACTACTGCGCCGTGTGTCACGACTACGCCTCGGGATACCACTACGGGGTCTGGTCCTGTGAGGGATGCAAGGCCTTCTTCAAGAGGAGCATCCAAGGTGAGGCGCAAAAACACACATGTGCCTGTATTGTAGAAAAGCTTTATATTTCTCTATTCTTATTTCTATCCTATCTATTACTGCAGCGTTAAAATCTAGGAACCAACGAATCCATCATGGGAATCTTGAATCTCTCATTTTTAGTGTTTTGAAACGTATTCATGTCTTGTCGTGAAGTGTCTAAGATCATTGGGATAACATGGGACTGCTGTTTTAGGTTGGATCTTGCCTTCAGTTGGTTCAGATAAGAAAGCAATGCTCCTGTAGGACAGCTAAGTATTTACTGGAAAGTTCCCCAACTTCATGTGAAGATTTATCTAAAATGCAACAATTACACCCATTTAAATCCCTTTTTAATGATTTATGGTTGGTGGTAAGTGCTTCGGTTTATTGTTGCCTGACAATTTAGCTGAATCCCAATGTCCGGACTCCCGACTCGCGGACTTTCGGACTGAGCCTTCGTGGACTTTGGTCAGTGTGTTCAGTGTAGTGCGCGAGTGCAAGAGGGTGAAAAGGCTTGAAATGGTGTCAAAAAAGGAGAAACAAGGTAGGCTTGAGAGCAGAACCCTTAAGCACTTGCTGATTTTGCAGTGAGACGGCGCTAAGCCCTTGTGGACCCAGCGGAAGCGTGCGTCCAAGTGCGTACAGTACGTCCGGACGTTGGGATTCCGCCTTTCTTTCCCCTGATCCCTCTCTTTTCTCTCTCCCTCCCCTGTCTTTTTCTTCTTGGTCTTCCCTCACACTTGTCTTGGGCTTCCCTTTCTGCCCCTCTCCCCCTCTTCTTACAACTACTCTCTCTCTCTCTTTCAGGACACAACGACTACATCTGCCCGGCGACCAATCAGTGCACTATAGACAAGAACCGCCGCAAGAGCTGCCAGGCCTGTCGCCTTCGCAAATGTTATGAAGTTGGCATGACCAAGTGTGGTTTGTATCTCTCTGATCTCTACCTTATTTGATTATTACCCTTCTGTTTCATTCAGGAGTTGTCACATTTTACATCTTTTTCTGCCCCCATCGAACAGGGAACTGTATCTTGACTAGGTATCCACTAGGTGTGGTGGGTCAGTCTGCCTTAAAGAGCTGCTAAAAGAATTGTATTAGTGTGGGTTTAAATGGAGAGTTTTAGTGTCCCATGATGGTCTAAATGCTGTTTCAGAGGCTTTTCCACCCTGACAAGAATAAAGTTCTGAAGGGGAAACACTGAGTATTTGTAATTTTTAGCATGAAAATGGTTAAATTGAAAGACATTATGTTTGGTAATGGCAGCTTCAGTACAAAAATAACGGTATCTGCCTTCGAAAACCCATATTGCTCAAACCCTACACTCTTGTAGCTCTATCAGATAACAGTAGTGTTTGTTCATACCATCCCATTGTTATCCGGTGCCAGCTTGTCCCCCTCCTTTTCATACCCAGACCAATATCTGGATGATGAGAAACCATCATCCCTACTCTAACAGCCATAAACGGTAGTAGTTCATCACTTCCATGCAAAATCAATCAATTCAGCAGCTGTTTGAAGTGGAGCAGATTGCTGGGAACTGTGGGGGATTTTAAGAGCTTGGCAGTATGACCCACCCCCTGTTTATAAGGCCTGTATGAGCTTTTAACTTTGTGTGCAATAACCAATGCAATAAATAGGCTATCTAATAAATATATATTCAAATTTGTTTGGGTCAGTTTTAGAATTTTTTTGAAAAAATGTTTATGATGGTAGTTAGATGGTAGTAGTGCTTGTAACACAGAATTCTCTCAACCTATAGAGGACTATGTAACACTTCAACTTAAGTTATAACATGAAAATAAAAAAGTAAGATTTTTGACACATGGCAACAGCAAAAAATAGTTTTCTGTGGCTCAGGTATGCGCAGGGAGCGTGGAACCTACCGGAGCCCCCAGATAAGGCGCGCGACCCGCTTCTCGTCGCGGGGCGGGCCCAACGGACCAAAGAGGGAGGCGCTGACCGGACCGGCGGCCGGTTCGCTAAACGAGCCCCGCCCTCCCGCGCTGACCCCAGAGCAGCTGATTCAGCGGATCATGGAGGCGGAGCCGCCGGAGATCTACCTCATGAGGGACATGAGGAGGCCGCTGACCGAGGTAAACGTCATGATGTCGCTCACCAACCTGGCTGACAAGGAGCTGGTTCACATGATCAGCTGGGCCAAGAAGATTCCAGGTTAGTGTGTGTGTGTGTGTGTGTGTATGTGTACCTGTTGTACCACAGTAACTGTTATTCCATTCACTGATTAAATTGTTTTGTCTGTTGGATGGAACCTCCTCTGTGTGTAGCAGAGTGGCCAGCCTGCTCCCTCACCCGGACACTGATTTTAAAGAAGAACACAGAGTTAATAGCACTTTTATTGTACTTGTAACTTGTCATCTTCTGCCTTAAATTTATGTTGTATATTGTTCTTTTTCACTGCCTGAAATTATCTTTAAACTATTTTCAAGGATGAAAAAATATTGTTTTGTAATCATAAACAATATCAATAATTATAGTTCATTTAAAAAACTGCTATCCTGTTTTGTATTTATTTCAAACAGTACTTGCAATGTAAACTTAAGGTTGTTAGGTATCCATAGATAAATCATTTTCCACAGCTGAGCCATTGGCTCACCTTGCCCCACATTTTACCCCACAACCACCAGTTTGACAAAACTGCTTCGCACAGTAACTCAGGCCCACTGTTATGCTAAGTTCATGACCTTATATTGCATCTTATAAAGCTTTAAATTAATATTTAATAAAGCCTTAAACGAATCGACTTCCATTTAGACAGAAGAATCATGACATATTCGCCATGATGAAATTAACCTGACAGAAACAATCAAATTCTTTTACCTGGGTCACCATGTGCTCTCCTCCATCACAGATTCAGAAAGAAATACTCCTCTTTAATCTGTGATCACAATAAATTTTTTATATGGTCATCTAGGAACAAGGGGTCGCTCATCTTACCCACAGGGTCAACTTACCCCTCTCTCCCATACCATTTCCATTCTTGCACAGTGGAGCATCTGGTTCATTTCCAGTTCTTTAATAAGAGCTTTTTTACCAAATCAATGATGATGCATACTTTATATTAGTTCTATGAATGTCCTCTGCAGCCATGTTTCCACAGATGTTGAACCTCTCTACATTCCCAAAAAGCACGAAGCAGTGAATAATTTTCAATTTTACATTTAGAGCATTATATAAATATTTTGCTGTCATTTATTGATCTCCAGTAATACATACAAGTCGCAAGCTTATATTGAAATAAGACAGTGACACATTTTTTTGTATATCCTTGTTCATTTGCCAGCTTTCTTTCTAGTTGTCCATGCGTATGCATTGTTTATCAGTTTTCCATTTTTCTCAAATCTTACACAGAAATGTTACACTAGAAATGTTTCCTAAAAACTTAAGACTGGCTTCGTAACCCAACAAAAGTGAATCTATTCTATCTATATTGAAGTTTTTGCTTATGAAATCAGATATTTGTGGACATCTAAACATCTCTGCTTTGGACAGCAACTACAAGACAAAAGTTAGATTCTTCTAGCATTCATTTTTCATCAGTGTCGCCTCATCATCGAAATGACAAATAGGGATCCTAGTTAAACAGTAAAGTATATTTCACTGGAGACTCGCTGCTTATTTTGTTTTACTGGCAGATTACACAAAGCATCTTTTAAAAATGGATATGGTAGCTCAAATAACAGCAAGATAAAAATTGAGCATATCCGGATATTATTTCACTCCTATCTTTTTCTACATCCCTGCAGAGCTGCTCAGTGTTGCTGAATGTCCTCTTGTTTACAAGTCAGGTTATATTAGTGTGCAGTGAGCGGTTTAGTGTAATGACTTATCTTGGGCAGACACAGAGTAATTGTCCTTGCTTTATGCTATCATTCGAGGCTCAATATTCCAAAATTGAGTAGCGGTGTTGAAATTGGAATTGGATGAGCTGTGACCCAAGTGTTTTCAGAATACATGTCTCTGTTTATTAGACATGCTGATTGATTCAGACTGCCTGTCTGCATGATATGACAACATTTAATGACTGCTGCTACTTCACTGGATGTTGATTTCAGCTGTGGGCTGAAAAGCATTGCAGCCATTTACCTCACGTTAAAGTGGGATGTTTGTGTGCCCTTGGCAGGTAGAGCAGGTCTCAGCCTGAAATCAGATAATAGCACAGACTGTGACAGTACGCCATACTTGTCAAAGACTACATTAACATACACAGAGAATTACGTTGTTTACCCAGTTACTCATGTAACCTGGTTTTGGGGCGATGCATGTAAACATCATAACTTCAGAATCAGATCAGAATAACCAGGTAAGCTCACACTCTGATAATGAGAAACCTCTCTCATTAAACAAGTTACTGTGGCACGGAAACTCACAGCATTATGGGTACATTTTGATGTCAACAAAAAACATGGTGGTGAGCAGTCCTCATATTACTATTGGGATCATCATTTCTTCCCCCGTATTAGAAGTAAGCATAACCAATGCCTATATTGTTTGTGGTATATGTGCTGCAGATCTTACCTGATTTCTTTTCCCCAGGGTTTATAGAGCTCGGTCTGTTGGACCAAGTGCACCTGCTGGAGTGCTGCTGGCTGGAGGTGCTGATAATCGGACTGATGTGGCGGTCTGTGGACCATCCGGGGAAACTCATCTTCTCCCCCGACCTTAGCCTGAGCAGGTAACACCATGCTCACATCTCCTGTTCCCATTTGACTGGCAGGAAGAACTGCCTGTTTTTATTGGACTGGACAATCTCTCCAAAACTATATTCCTTTAAAGGACTACACTAATCTAAAGTTGGTATTGTTTTTTTTATTTTGTGGCCTGTTAAAAAAATTGTGATGGCGTTATTGGTAGCAGTTTTTATGTACGCCTACTGGTCTCCAGGAAGTAAAAGTAATGGGATTTTGACATAAAAATACAAAATGTTTTTTGGCATTTATTGTTAATTCGGTGTATATTATGGCATTGGAAATTTGCTAACAAAGTGAAAAAGTAATTTTCCATTGTGACTATAACATACTGTACTGCTTCTTGGCAGTGGGACTAACCTAGTGAAATATATGCCAGTGGGTATGCCACTTCACTACAAATTTTCATCAGATGTTTTTTGCCTAACTTGGAAGTTGTGGCGTGTGCACAAGTAATTGTTAATGTGTGTGTGTGTGTGTGTGTGTGTTGCCCCGGCAGAGACGAGGGCAGCTGTGTCCAGGGCTTTGTGGAGATCTTTGATATGCTGCTGGCCGCCACGTCCAGGGTGAGAGAGCTCAAGCTGCAGAGGGAGGAGTACGTTTGCCTCAAGGCCATGATCCTCCTTAACTCCAGTGAGTGAGTGAGTGAGTGTGCGCGCGTGTGTGTGTGTGTGATGCACCCATATGTGAAACCGCGGTCGAGTGTTTGATTGGTGCCTCAGACTGTAATCCTATCTCTTTGTGAGTCTGCAGAGGGTTGGCAAGGGGAACCGGCTAAATAACTCACCAGTGAAAAACCTTAATGGGAACACTGTGTATAGCTTGAGTCATCGTCTCTGCTCTCATTCGCTCTGTCGAATGCACTGAGTAACAGGAGGTACCTGTTTACGAGTGAGTTGGGTCAGGTCCTCTATTATGAGTGGTTACGTTGGGGAGCTATTTGTGTCTTTTCTGTATTTAATTAAATGAGGTTAGGGTTAAATGTTGTCGCGTCCTATTAAAAAACCCTCTTTAAAGCTGCTCCATGCAATTTCACACGTTGGCGGCCCCAAATGGCAGCAGGAGGTAAGTGTTTGAATTTTGAGAACTTCAAAACAGATAAATCTAAGGTGATGTTTACCAATCTGGCCGGTCTGTGATGCTTTATACCAAAAGGAAACCAAAGGGACGAGAGAGGACAAAGATCTAACGTCGATGAGTCCATGCCAGTGTACAGGCCTTAAACTGTAGTAAAACGACATGCGGTGTGTTTTCTGCACAAATGTGTGCATGTCTCTGTGTGTGTGTGTGTGTGTGTGTGTGTTGCCAGACATGTGCCTAAGCTCCTCAGAGGGCGGCGAGGAGCTGCAGAGTCGCTCCAAGCTGCTGCACCTGCTGGACGCGGTGACGGACGCGCTGGTGTGGGCCATCGCCAAAACCGGCCTCACCTTCCGCCAGCAGTACACCCGCCTCGCCCACCTGCTCATGCTGCTCTCCCACATACGCCACGCCAGGTATAAGGACCTCCAGTCGCTTTTTTCCCTAGCACCGTTATTGCCCGTGGAAAAGTCGAAAGTTTCTAATTACATTGCAGCCCTTTCATAAAACGAGCTGACGGTGGGTATTTGCTTGCAGGATCAGGTCTTTGGTTCTGCAGTACTTTAGCATTGTTTTATCTCCGTCTGTAGTCTGTCCATCCTAAACAATGTCAAAAGTATCAATGTATTGTCACCAAAACTATCCAGTTACTAACTTTTTACCGTATTTGATGGCTTATATTGTCTCATAGGGCTGGGCGATATGGTTGAAATCAATATCATGATAATCATAAGGATTTTTCTCGATATCAATATATATCACGATATGGTTCATGTTTGCAAAATCACGTTAAATAATCAAATGAATGTTCATCTCATTGAATCGAATGGTAATGTTAGGTGTGATGTCAAACAAAACAGAAATATTCAAATAATATTCCTACCATACCTCATTTTATGAGAGTTTTTAAGTAAAAATTTGCTTGTCATCATCAATTTAGACAGCAGAAATGTGTGTCACGATATCAAAATATCTTCATATCATCACGATATGATTCCACTGAAAGACGATAAACGATAATATTGAATTATCGCCCAGCTCTATTCATAACCCCTTGTAAAATTACATATGGATGTCAATGGAAGAGTCTAGTGAGCTAGTTTTCTCAGTTCCTGAGATATTGACTTGGAAATAGAACTGCAACCATTAGTGTGCAGCAATTTTGTAGTCCCCATGCTGAACAAAGCCACAATATAGTCCTCACAGCCAAATGTCACCGTTACAACATCTTCCCCCAAGACATGATGACTCCCCATCATCATGATTGGACTACATCCCAGTCAATCCCAAAAGTCATTATGACAGAAAAGCCGCCAGCGAGCCGTCCTCCATTACTCTGTCCCTGTCCTTTCTCCTGCCTGTCACCTGTGCAGCAACAAAGGCATGGACCACCTCCACTGCATGAAAATGAAGAACATGGTGCCTTTGTATGACCTGTTGCTGGAGATGTTGGACGCCCACATCATGCACAGCTCCCGCCTGTCTCGCCAGCCTCCCCAGGAGGAGTCCACGGACCAGACGGAGCAGACGGAGCAGACGGAGCAGACGGAGTTTCCTCCGCGGCCCCGCAGCTCTGGCAGCGGCCCCTCAAATACCTGGACTCCCAGCAGCAATGGAGATGAACCCCAGTAGTCAGTGCAGCCAGCAGAGCGACAGGGTTTTTTACACCTGTCTAATTGCTGTCAAAAGAGTTCAAATGCATCAAAGTGTTTTAAGTGCAATGCAGCCTTGCTCTGTGCTCTAATGTTTAGCAATGCTGCACTCTGCTTTGCACAAAACTAGTTGACATGATGATTGGAGAGAAATTTTACTGGAACCATCTGCAAAATGGTGAATTCTGTGATCTCTCAAGATTGAGTGGTTAAGGGAGTTGGCATGAGTTTGGAAAATCCCACTGTCAAATAATATGCTTTCAAATATTCAGTGTACCAATTCTGGTGATTTTTTCAAATCATTAAAGAGTATCTTTACTCTTGATCTTCGGTGTCATGTGATGTCACCTTCTATAGAGTACAACAGGTGGTGACATCACCTGATACCAAAGATCAGCCAATATCAGATGGCAATTTCAGTAGCATGCTTTTTACTATTAGATGTCAGGCTTTACACAGATTAAGTGTAAAGATTAAGATTAAGTTACTCTTTAATGAAGTTAAAGCTAAAGATTTTAACTTCAGACCAGAGTGAAACAGTAAGTTCAATGAGTTTTTGGCCTGATTTGGCCAGTGGGACCAGTAATTATTTAAATGTATGTTTCACTGCCATGAAACTGCTGATGTTAGCAGCTAGTTACATTACGGATAGTAAACCTCTTTTTGTCCTTAGAGAAAAGACAATCAAGAAGTGTCTGAAAATGGGGCAGAAGGTGCATAAAGCACTGATCATCATGGTGATCATGTTAGGAGACAAAGTCTTAACAAACCCTGAGATGTTGTTACCAGGGATAATAAAGCAACAACTAGACAATAACATTAGAGACAGACAGTAAGTGAAGACACGGAGGCACAGCAACTGCATAATGGCTTTTGTAACCATTCAAGCACATCAAGATGTGGAGGGTTCTCACTGCTTTTGTGGTACCCTAATAGAGGTTCTGCAGTTGTGTCACAAATCTCCTATCAACCCTGGCTGGTGCCATCATGGAGGTCCATTGGAGAACTGGCTGTGCACAAGTAAAAATATAACAACCAGGCTAGAAAAAGAGAGATATCTGAAAACGATTGTTGTGGCGTGAGTGTAGATCCATTCAGTAACATTATAAGTAGTTGGTAAGTCCAGTCTCAAATAGTGCTAAATTTGGTAGACTCTTGTCTACTGTCATGAATTTGGCCTAATCTACAGCTGTATAAACTCAACATAAAGAATAGTCTGGCAGATTCAGCCGCTATTGCTAGCTTGCTATCGTGTCCATTCAGTTGTCTCCTGTAAAAACTGGAAACGGGTTAAACACTCACTGACAGATTTACAGAATTGGTTCATTGCGTGAACCGCTTCAGTTCTGTTGGCGAACCAATTTTTCTTGATCCCTTTAAAGTATTGTTTAAATGAACGTTTGATTCATGAACTGACCCATCGCTATTAGCTAGCCACTAATGCTAGCTTCTAGATATGTTAGCTTGTATGCAAATCCGATGTGCTTACAAGACAGTGACCACAAACAGAAATATAAATTGGCTTGCTGACATTATATGGACACAAATTTGACCAGATTTATCAGTGATAAAATGTTCCCAGTCAAAAAGAGCAGAGAAATTAACCATATCTGTTTCTGTCTGGTTTACAAACACAATCAGATGTACCTCCACTATGGCCACCAGAGGGCGCATTACATCATCTGAAAGCCCTGTAGCTGAGCTACTTGTCACTGTCATGTCCTGGCTATTGTCTAGGATGTTGCTTGTTTTCTGTGAAGAAGCATAACCACTATTACTCCAAGATGATATTGCACTCTTATACATGTCTGTTTTGCTTGAAGAAAAGGAAAAGCCTATTTTTGTACCTTAGTACTTACTTGCTAAGCTATTGTGTGCACAGTTGTGCTGCAGCTTTGACAATCATGACTTTGCACTGCAAGATTTACACTTACGTGGACGTGCACCTAACATAAAAATACGTAGAATTAGAAAATATCCACCTCTGGAATACGACACCAGTTCAGTTGGGCTTGTCTTGTCCTTTTCCTCTGGTCACACTTTATATCACCATATACTGTATCACATGCTGTATGATCATAGTGTATAATTACAGTGTACTTTATGTACGTAGAAAAAGATAGTCATATCTGTTTATTTCTGGTGATCACTTTTACTAATGATGTGTAATTTCTCAAGTAAAATTTTGTTAAGAAAAAGGATGGTTGGTTATTATTGTGTCATTATCTCCAATGTGTTACTCTGTGTCATCATCATGGATCAAGGCTAGAGGAATCTTGAGGTCTACTCTTCAGGTTTCAGACAAGGCAAATTATTATTCTGGTCACTCAGTGGGCTATGCTGTGGGTTCAAGTTTTGCTCATCATCATTTTTCCATGTCATAGCCTCTTTGTTTATAGTTTTTCTCACACTCTCTGGTTTGAACCTCCAAATAAAGCAGAAAAGCTATACATTTGAAAAAAAGAAAAAAGGCCATTTTGAGTGCATTGTCCTCAAGAGGCACGTTAGAAAGCAGACTGCAGTCAGTACACCAACACATTTAATTGTGGTCTGTAAATGTCATCTTTTAAAGGTGAGTGTGCAGTCCTCCTTTATATAAAAATCACCAGCATACTGTAGCAGACTGCTACTAGCAGTGGCTGGAAATCAGTCGTTCTGAGATATTGAGCAACAAGTTTAAGTGAAATGATTACTGTGATAATTCTGCTTATTAATTCCCTTGGTGTTCCAATACTATGTAACAAATGGCATAAACGTAACAAGTACAAATTTATGAAGGCATACGGTTTGAATGAGAATTCAGGGTTGTGCTGTGTGGCTGTAATGTAGCTCTTGTTCAGATATTATGAATGTGTTCTAAACCAGATTTCATGTATAGCGTGTAACTATTTGACTTAAGATCCTGCATCCCATCTTAAATCTGATTAGGTGAAGACTTCTAAGTCAGCTTTTAGGAAATTAAAGGGGCATTTCCCCCATAAAATATCCATACTCTATTTTGGTGTATTGACTGTCTAGGAGAAGTTTTTGAGATTTTTGGTTGTAATTCGTTATTTTGATTTGAATTCCTAAAACTCCATCTTCACTCTACAAAGCATATTTAACAATTTTCTTTTGTTTGTCAAAGGCATGTTTAATTCATTTTTTCAACATCAGGACTTGAGGCAGAATGACTTGAGGCAAATTTAGTAAGACAAACAGTGTTTATTGCCAGAAATTCAGGAGAATAAATACACTGTTTGATTTTATAAATAAGCATTATAATATTACATTCTGTACATACATGTAATCTAAGGACTAAAGTGTTTTCCTCAACAATGCACTGGGAGGCATCGACATGTCTGTTCACAATCTACTACAAAATGTGTCTTCAAAAATATAGATATACAAGTATTTCTATAAAACTGCCGTTATTTTATATTATTTCAAAGCTTAAATTTGATTTCAACCAGCATGCTAGCTGCGATTTACCAGTGTCTACTATTGTGAAAAATGACCTTTTTCAAATTCAGTCTAATACAAAAATAGATCAGAATAGATCAGTGTGCTCCTCTGGTGCAGGATAAACTGTGAGAAAATGAAATGTTAACAGAACATTTACCTAGAACCCATATAGGATTAGGACCGTGGCAGGAGTGATATCTGAGTATAAACATGTAAATGGAAAGGACACAGTGCACATCAGTGATGATCAATATTAGGCTATATCATTCAAGAAAGGCATATTTTGACGTCATCATGTATAAATTTGGTGTATAAAAAAATCTGGAAAAAGCAAAGCACTTTCATGACCTATCGTTTGGTAAATTGCTGGCTCCAACCAATCATCAATCCATTATTCACTTAAATAGCCTCATATACACTCTTTTTTTTTTAGGGAGAGGTTTACAATAGGCCCAATTATTCATCAAATGCTCAGCATGATAACAAATTGGTGGCTTTGTTCATGGAATAAATACAGTCTGCTCTAAAATCAAATCTTTAAAAATAGACATTGAAATAAAATTTTTGGACAGTGACAATCCTTTTTGCAGAGAATGGATTGATCAGCTTTGGACATAGAACAACTGATATCAGATTTGTATGTCAAAAAAAGCATATGTACATGTTTTAGTGGAAGGGAAAGGAGGTGTGCGTTTTCTCTGTGTGTATTTCAAATATACAAACAGTCTGTTTTGTCAGGTGCGCGAGTGTCAGGTGGGCGGCGGACCGTTGGTGTAGCGTAACATGGGGTAGAAAGACCGGGCGAAGTTGTTGGCGACGGTGCAGCTGGGGTCGCTCTCGGACATGGGCACCAGGCAGGGCAGCAGCAGGAGGAGCAGCAGCAGGAGGTGCAGGGGGAAGGCGGCGCGCAGCACCCGGTAGAACAGGGAGCGAGGCGGGGATGGATCCCTCTTCTCTCTGCACATCACAGAAGAAAGAGGTTAATTATAGGAATACGCAAAGTTTCTGTCAGTGGCATCCAAACAAACCCCTAGATGAGACATTGTTGTGGTATGTTTGCAGGTTTATTTAATGTAATAAAACTCCCTCATAAGCATTTCCTGCATACCGTTTAGTGGCGGGACTTTTCTTTCCCTCCTGGGATGAATGCAAAGAGGCACTTTGGCCGGGGTCGCCTCCTTCAGCCGAGGATGAAGACGCGGATTCACAATCCTGCGTTACAGACGGAGAAAAATCTCACACTGAGTCACCAGCTCTCACATAATCATTTCAACATCCCTGACATTTAGCAATCATTTCTTCTTCTTTTTCTTTAGCTTGCCAAAAAAAATTCCCAATTCTTTTACCCTTTTGCCCACACTGAAATCAAATTCCAACCAAAAATAAAGACCAGAGGTTAAAAATCAATTTTGTGGCTTGAATTCAAATTGAATTTAAGTTGATTTGCCATGCATGTACTTCATGCACAATTTCAAGACAGACGAAAGAAAATGAGGAGAATACTCAGAAGAAAAATCAGAAATGTTATATGATTTGACATTACCAGACGTTGCTGCAGGGTGCCGAGGTCCTGGGCGACCTGCCGCAGGAGCAGCTTCAGTTTGCTGCCCGTCACGTGGAGCTTCTCCTGGGCCTCGCCGCTCTCCTCGGCCCCCTCCTCCGGCTGGAGCTGAGACCACAGAGCCTGGAGGGAGGCCTGCTGAGCCCGCCGGCCCTGCAGCTCCTCCTGGAGAGCCTGCACACCACAAACGACAGAAAGGCAGTGATGATTATGACGGGGATTATGACTGACAATGTCATTCCATAAGATTTGTACCTGTATTGGGCTAATATTGGCCTTTTATTAAAAATCCCACATCAGCCAGTCAGTGTCATCCACCTCTGATGCATTTTGTGTGATTACATATTTATTGTAGAATTGATCAATACAACACTGGTTGTCTATGGAAGCCCTTAACCTACTACCATCATCATCATCATCATCATCAAAATGGAGAGTTTTAATGATGATCTAAACACAGTTTCAGAGGTGTTTCTACCCTGACAAGAATAACATTTTCAGAAACACTTAATACTAATTTTCAAAAATGGTCAGATTTAAAGATGCATCAGAACATCAGTATCAACCTATAAAAGCCCATAATGGTCGAACCCTTGTATTCAGGAGTCACCAAGCATTGGCATCTTACTAGGAGTGCTTTCTTTCTCACAGCTTGGATATGACTAGAATCCCCGTGTGGGACAGGCCTATCTGCTTACAGTGAGTGTGCTGCGGTGTTGGTGCAGGGCTCTGACTGGGGTGTCCGGGTGACCGATGTCCACCGCGTAGCGCCTGCTCTCTGCGTGGGCCAGCCACAGCAGCAGAGAGTGCAGGGTTTCATGGAACTCCTGTAAGGGGAGAGGGGTCAAAGGTCATTTCTCAGTCAGTGGGAGTCTGTTTTGGTACTCCAACTTTTAGAGTGCATTATGTGACCTCACCTCATGCAAATTTTGACAGGACAGCACCAACATTCACAATTTCACACTCTATGTTGTGCGATAATGCTTCCAAATAGCTACTTAGCCTGTAGCCTGTTACATTTTCTCTGTATGGATTAACACTAGAAGGGCCAATGGAAAATCTAACAACACTGGTTTGTACAGAAAACAAGTCTAGAAAAAGCCATGGAGGGACATTTAGAAAGATATTTCAATTTAAAAATTCAAAACAGCTGTCATTTGACTATGGCTTGGCCTTTATACTGTTATTGAATTCTTCTTCTTCTAGTGAGCTGCTTTCCAACAACCTTTCTTTTCTTTTTCTTCCCATGATGCATAGCTTACCAGAGAGGACTGTTATGATTTTACTAAAAAAAATTTGCCAATTAAATTAAACTAAATTACACCACACACAAGCATTGCACAGAACAATAGAGCTACTACTGAACCAGCGAACTACTGCAACAGTCACATTCTTCCCGCTTCCTTTCACGACTAATTTCATCGCCATATAGCGATGACAAAATCATACAATCATACAGGGAAGTAGCTCTAATTAAATCCTGTACCAAGAGGGACACTCGTGACAAGACTGAATGAGTAAGTGTAAGATGTTTTGAAGTAGCTTTATAGCACTGTTTAAGACAGGGGGGACTATAACAATTCATCCAACCTTTGAAATTCTTCCAGTGTTCAGTACCATCAATCTGTGATGTTCAGTGCATTCCAGCAGTTATTTTGTGATGAAGTGTTGTAATTTATTTTATTTTTTTTCTCAGCCTGCCTCGTCTACTTCTACTTCACTTAGTGATTTACTGTGTTTCTCAGAATGACTTTCAACAACCCCCAGAAAGTAAGCTCATGACCCTCATTCAAAACATACTTGTGGCTGCATTGCATTCTGGTCTACTGAGGCTACTGTTGGTGGAGAAAGTGACATCTCTGCCCTTTCTATGATGGATTTCTCCCTGTATGATTGTTGGTGCAAAATGGCGGCTCTAGAAAGAAGCCCTCGCTCTTTGATTCTGAGGGACTGACATCAAAACCTGACGTTTACCATTGATAATTTAGACAGCTGAGACATGTTCTGCTTTCAAACTCATATAACAGGGTTAGAGTGTTTCAGAGTGGACTTTTCCTTTAAAATCCCATCTCACCTGACAGCGCATTAGTGTCTTCCTCAGACTGTTCTCCCACTCCTGAAGGCCCGTACATGCCTGGCTCCAGTCCCGGTTAATATTCCCCAGGCTCTCCTGTAGTTCCGGGGCCTCCTGAGCCCCCAGGTTGACAGACAGCATGACCGGCTTGTAGCGGGCGAACATCTTCTGCATCTCCTGTAAGAGTAGAGCTCATGAATATTCCATGTACATATCCAGGTTGTACTTGTTAGGACACTCTCGTTCAAGCTTGGCCCAAACGTCTGCTTTGCTTAGTCTTAACTTTTACCTTAAGCTGTTTGGCTCTAGCTGCCATGTCCTCGACGCTGGCTGCTGGGTCGGACCGCAGGTGGCGCTCCAGCTCTGGGATGGCGCGTCCCAACCAGGAAGTGATGTCACCGAGGGCGGACGTCAGCTGCTGAGGCTCCCGAAGGCCGGCCTGCAGGTCACTCATGGACTGAGCCTGGAGCAGCTCCCAGCGCTCAATCACCCCTGAGAATTAACACACACACACACACACACACACACATATTAAAAGGATAGTTTGAGGTTTCTTTGAATTTTGCCATGATGAATCAAATGGGGCCACAAACTCTCTTCTCAAAAGCAGACAAAACTATTCCATGACACTGGTTGATCTTTGTAGTATTCCCTAATGCAAACTGTGAAACACTTTTTTGCATATATTTCATATTATTATATGTTCATTTTCTATTTCTCATTCATTTTTACTTTATCTCAGTATGCTCTAGTGCTGTTCTGTGAACGTACATTGCTCATACATGCTGTAATTCCTGTTTTCATACTTTTCATTCCTACATTTCTACTTAACACGTGTCTAGTGTTGTAACTGTCACCCCATTTGCAATATTCTTATTTATATTCTATTTTTGTTTGCTGCATCCTGTTACTATTTCCTGCTGCAAAGACCCAATTTCCCCCCACAGGTTTTGTATTATCTTATCATTTATGGACGTGCATTGGCATTATAACTTATTTGGCCATTATTCTTTTCAATTCAGCATATCGACGCAACATTCTTTTCTTTACTTTCCTGTATCATTTTGGCAAACAGAGAGTCTTGGTCTGACTGAAGAGCTGAGGTGAATTTGAGGAGATGGGGAAACGCACTGCTGGACTTCGCTTGGCTCTTTACTTAAAGGGACCATTTAGAGAAAAAATTAAACTGTTTTGCAAATATTTTTAGCATGGCAGGTAATGCCCTGGTGCGCTGCTATGGTAGAATACATATAGAGGGAACTATAGGGAAAACACTGTTTCACACTTATCTATGTTGTATAAACTTCCATTGCATCAGAACCTGTTTTTGACCAGCTGCTTATGACAGCGACAGGTTGAGGCCGTTGGAGCTGCCATCTTCATCTTTCACAAGCCTCTCTCACCTGACTGTTTGTCTGTGGCGGTCAGTCCCGTCAGACCCAGCTCCTCCTGTTGCTCCTCATCATCCAGGAGCAGCGAGACTCTTTTAATGTCCTCAATGCTGCCGCTGCACTGAGACATGAGTCGCAGCTGGAGACACAACATACTCTGTTAGGGCTGGCTGAGAAACTTTACAGTTATCGTCACAGTTGTTGACCTTGTATGAAATTTCTTTCCATACGCCACCACTGAGTTTAATAATGTTGTCACTTACATAGCCCTGCTTTAGGGGGGTGCTGGTGAGGGTGGGTGGGGCCTCCGTGTGGCCCTCTGTGTCCAGCTGCTCGCTTTCTGGGTCTCCTGGTGTCCGCCATCTTGGAGACTCATGTATGGCCATGGACCTGCTTGGAACTGAAACACACACACACACATTGAGTTTCAACTCACAAAACCCTAAGCTATGGCAGAGTCTCTTCAGCTAAAACTTCCAAACCTGCTTAGATCCACTACATTTCTGACTGATGATTGACAAGATATTATCTGGTCAATGTGATAAATGATTAGACATAGATCAGCAAACTATCCGCTTAGAGAACATTGGTCCTGACTGCTCCCTGATATGATTTTATTAGATATTGCTTCCAAACAGACTTCTGCCAATTTTCACTCGGTCTTTGCTAATTACAATGATCAAATTCAGACTTGCCACTAAGGTGAGTGCCATATCTTGCCATACCCAGTTGATGCTTATGAGAAAAGCATGCAGTTGCAACCAGACTCTGCACTATCACTTTCCGGCAGATTGAACTCCGGGCCAAAATCCATCCGCACAAATCGCGGCAAGCAGTGATGCCATACAAGCGTAAATCACCCGTCCCAAAAATGAAAAAGCTTGTTATCTGTGTGGTAGTGCTTATTTAATGCCATATTTCACATGGTTGGACAGCGGAAAAGAGAGAGGTTATGGCACCCGAGACCCGGGATGGGTGAGCTGCAGCTGGAAACCCTGAGTGGGTGGTTTCGCTCACACACCAACACCAATCACATCGACAGAATAGCATTTTAAAATTGTAGTAGACAGAGCCCTTAAATGCCGTGCCCTTTAGCTCAATAGGGGTGGTGGTGGTGGTGGTGGGTGGGGGGGGGGGGGGGGGGATAGAGGAGGAGGAGTGGAGGCGAGTCCGGGAAGAGAAGAGACGTAAAGAGCACTGAGGACGACTGGGATGAGGGAGGAGAAAATTACATTGAGGGAGGTGTAGAAGAAGAAAAGAAGGAAGATGAGTGTCAGAAGAGGTGGAACACGAAAGGTCACCAAGGGGGGGGGACTAAAATGAACATAAGAGATCCAGAATAGACTCGACTAAGGGAAGAATTATAACAAAAAGTAGAATAAAAAGGAGGTTTGAGAAGACAATTGAATTATCGTGTTGTTTTGTGATAGGCATTGTGTGAAGCTGTGTGATGCAGATGCAGATTTTCCAAACCGTTCCTCTCGGGATCGAAGCATCAATGCAGCAGCAGCAGCAGTGCATTAAGCATATAAAAAAGTGGTGACCTCTGCATAAGTTACATTTACTGTCATGAGGAGGCTGTGGGTGGGCTTGTCATGCAGAAGGTGAAGATGTTGTGCCTACCCAGTGGGGAGGCTTGTAGGGCCTCTGAGGCTTCCACAAACTCCTCCTGGCTCTCAGTCATCTCCACCTCTGGGAGGAGAGAGGGATGTGTTTGAGTGTGTGTATGTGTGTGTGTACAGCGGATATCAGATTTTGTAGTTTTTACTGCCTTGGCGGCTGAAATGAACGACAATATATGAAAAATGGAAAACGAAAACGCCTTGGTTGCTTAAGTCAAAAAGCCTTAAATCCTCAAGGCAATAAAAAGGACATTTGAAAGGGTGTGTGGACTCTTGATCCAATGCACTATGACTCTTATGCGCATCCATGTTTGAAAGCAAGAAGTCCACTGCAGAGCTACCTGACAGCGTACTGAAGTAGGCTCCCTCTTCCTCATCCTCCTCATCCTCCTCCTCGTCCTCATGCGACGACGACCCTCCCACGTCCCCGGTGTGGTCCCACTCCAGCGGCAGGGAGTCCACGCTCACGGGCGTCTCCCGTCCCGAGCGCTCCAGAGCGGAGGCGAGCAGGTGGGTGGGCGTGGCCGGGAGGCTCCCCTGGCGCCCGAGCCACGGCCGGCCAATCAGCTCCAAGCTTCCCTCCAAGGACACGCCGGCGCCGAACAGCTCTGGCTCTTCCTTGATCGTCTGAGGCGAGGAAATAAGAGTCAGTGTTGGCTTGTGTTGACTTGTACCAAATGTCCTCAGAAGGTTAGAGAATGAATGACAAAACGTATGCGTGTGTGTGTGTGTGTGTGTGTGCTGCAGCTGACCGGTGGCTGGCTGAGGCGCTGGTGGAAGCGGACCAGTCTGCTGAAGACCTCCTGGCAGTAGGAGTGGAGCTCCTCCAGCTCCTCCTCTATCAGCGCGGCGTCCGGCGGCGAGCTCTTCTGGATCAGACCCTCCCCGAACACGATCAGCCCGTCGATGCGCTCCGTGTTCAGGGTGATCTCCTTCTGGAAGCCCTGCAGGAAGAGGTGGGACGGTTGGACGGATAGAGAGAGAGAGAGAGTGTGTGTGTGTGTGTGTGTGTGTGTGTGTGTGTGTGTCGCTGTGCCCTCACGTTGAGCTGCTGGATCTTGTGGTGGACGTCGCTCTCTGAAAAGTGCTCGACGTTGGTGAGCTGCAGGTCCAGCTCTGTCAGCCACACCAGCATGCTCTCCCTGGTGCCTTCAAAGTCCTCCCGCTGGCTGGTGAAATACTGAGAGACAGGGTGAACAAAACGATGGAAGGCACAGGGGAGAGAGAGGAGACGTGGGTATGTTATTTTATTTCTTAATTTAACAGGGAAAGTGTACAGTTCATTAAGTGAAAACTTTCATTTGAAGTCCCTGAACAGGTGTAGATTGCTGTGCACGATCGCAGACTATAGCAAGAAAGCAACATTCAAATTCATTCATTATGCAGCATGATAGAGGTAATTAAGAAGTAAATACAAAAAAGAACAGACAACAAATGAAAGAGAGGAAGAGAAGGGAATGAGCGATATAATAGAGAATCACTTGAGGCACTGGGGAAAATAATATCCAATATAAAATCTAATCTCCCGTCAAAATGTTCTTTCAAATGACATTCAGAAATGATTGTCAGTTTCACATAATAAGCAAGAGATTTCTCTTGTAAAATGCCACTTTTACATAATGTGTCTGTGGCTGATATGTTATGAGCACAAGAGTCTTTCCTCACATACATGGCAGTATTTTGTGAACAGTATTTCCCCATCACCTCTGTCCCTTTCTGTACCTTGAGCCTGCGGAGGACGGCAGCCACTCTGCGGTGCAGGGTGTCCCAGCGGCGGTTGCCTTCGTGGACCATGGCTTTGAGCTGGCTGGCCCGGTCGGTGCGGTTCTCCCTGGCCAGGCGGCGGTACTGGTTGTTCACCAGTTCCAGCTGGGTCAGCCGCTCATGAACCTGCCTCTGGAAACCCTGAGGAGGAGAGGGATGAAGCATGGATTTAGAGTAAAGACAGAGATCAGGACTCCAAATAACAAAAAGTGATTCTGTTAACATCATTGCATTTTTCTACCGTTGGATTTGACTTTGCACGTATACGTTTGTTTTCTTGTGACAAATCTCATATTCACACTGCACATAGTTGGGTAACCAGACAAGCACCGAGTCAAGTCAACTTTATTTCTAACACTACAACTGACCTCAAACTTCTTGAGCTCCTCCTTGGCCACGGTGTAAAGGACGTCTGCAGAGTTGGGGTTGGCGGCGGTACGCTCGGCCATCTTGAGCCAATCCTCGAACCGCGAGTAGTCATCGAGGAACTTACACCACAGTCTCCAAGTCTCCTCGATCCTACAAGGGGACAAGGTCAATATATTTATTGTCTACTATGCAGGTTATTCTGTTACTTCAGTGAAGGCTACAACAGCAGAAAAGTGTTATTTTTTTAATATTAAAGCTTTTTGAACTTACAAAAAACAGTTCCATTAAACATGCAATCATTTGTGTTTTTGAAATCTGAAGCAATGAATAATAGCTTTTCTTCAAAATGCATATTGCATTTGGAATGAAAATCTTTATAATTATTTCATTTTTTTCCAGTTCAGTTCGAGTCACGCACCTTGGTGGAGCTGCAAGGTTGCAACAGGTTAAACTGCCATATCTGAACTAACTGTGGCAGTAACCTTTATAGACCAGCTGATGGTCTATAAACTGCTAGTTTTCACTGCTGTTGCATTGGAAAATTGCTATCAATTTCACATTCCATTACAATTCAAATTGCTTGTGGAAGCGTTTGGCTAGCTAGTAGAAGATTCATTTCAAGTTCAGGAAGTGGGGTTTCATGGTACATAAGGCAGCTGGCAGATGAAAAAGGAGAGAGTACTGGCAGAAAAGTTCAATTTTTTTCAAACCATCAGCACAAAATGTGTGCACGTTTTCTACAAACGAGTACAGTCTGTATCGTAACATGGCTCATTTGTGTTGATGACATAGATCTAATTTATTATCAAGCTCTCTGGCGACCTAGTATTCAGCTGCCTTCATCTCTTCTATGGTGAATACAGTAAAGTTTGGCTTCTTCACTTACTAGTTAACGTTTATGCATCACAACAACTTCTCCTATTGTGTGACATCACTCAAAACTGCATGCAAAGAGGATCACGGGAGATTAAAGTTGTGGCAGCGATTAGCGTATGGAATGAGTTTATTGATTTTAACGTGGTAAGTGTGTGTGCGTGTGTACCTGAGCCTCCTGTCCAGAGCCATGGCACAGATGGTCCTCCAGCGCTGGTCCAGGCTGCGGCTGGTTTCCTGCAGGGAGTCGCTCTCCGCCTCGGTGCCGCCGGCGGCGGTCCTCCGTCCCGCAGCAGCATGTCGCACAGGCTGAGCACCGACGCCACGCCCTCCGTGTGCTGCTCAATGTCCCGCTGCAGCTCCTGGACGGACACACGGACAGACGTGAAGACAGACATCGTCCCAGTCCACACCCACAGACGCACAGACGGTGGGGCATGAGGCCGCCATAACAAAAAAAAAAGGGACCAATATGAATAATTAATCTAAATAGAGGCATAGAAAGAGACAAAGGGGGAGAGGGAGGGACAGTGAGAGAGTGTGTGTGTGTGTGTGTGTGGGGGGGGGGGGGGTGTACTGAGCTCTCCCCCCTACCTGCTGCTCGGCCAGCCTCCTCTGGATCTCCTGGTGGTGGCAGACGCTGTAGGTGATGGGTCTGGACAGCTCGGCCTCCATGCGGGACAGCCAGGAGCGCAGGTTGCTCATGTTCTTGTCCAGCTGCTGCACCGTCACCAGAGTCTCCTTCAGCTTCTTCACCCTGCGGACACACAGCCATGCAAACACATGGCCGTTAGCATAATATACTAATATACTAATGCACAGCCCATATATATATTCAGTAATCCGTATTTAAGCAAGAAATCAAGACTGTTAGTAACTCCTGTAAGTAAAACCTGTAGTTAATGGTTCAGATGTTTTTATTTGAAGATGAATAGCCACTAAAGAAAGAAAGAAAGAAAGAAAGAAAGAAAGAAAGAAAGAAAGAAAGAGTCTGAAGCAAAAGAGATAACAGACGAAACATAATATCATACACAACCAAACAAGAGAGACGGAAAGAAAGTAGAACTATTCACTACCTCGCAACTCTCCCAGGTGTCTCCCACTAGAACTTCCAACGTCACCATAGCAACTGACCCCACTCGTGAACACACACACACACACACACACACACACACACACAACCCACCGCCCGACTGGCGTCATAGCAACGCTTGGCACAAAGAAAGCGCTCTTTTGAAGCTCTCAAAAGCCTGAAGTGTGCCCCATTTGGGGGGTTTGAGTTAATTTCCCCATTTGATCCTTCCTGTCCTGTTAAGGTCCAACAGGACCTGTCAGGGCCGAGAGGGAGAAGCTCTCCACTAAATAATAGGAGGTAAAAGCGGCTGTGAGTGTGTGGCGGACTAGAGAATGTATGAAGGGGTCCCAGCAGCTGTAGATAAGTGTGTGTTCTTCTATTTCTATCCTTGTGAGAACCAGAGAGATTTAATGTTAGGATTAGGGAATAAATGTAGTCAATGGACGGTCGTCATACGGATAGAAGTACAAGGGTGTGTGTGTGTGTGTGTGTGTGTGTGTGTGTGGCTGCAAGTGTATGGCTGCATAATTAAGCAGCAGACAAGATATACAGTAAAATCCCCCTCCAGAAAACATCCATCCTCCTCTGCAGACATAACCACGCTAGTTAACCAATCCTCTCTCTCTCTCTCTCTCTCTCTCTCCCACCCCACCCCCCCCACCCCCCCCTCCCTCCTCACCTCTGACAGCCTAACAAAGCCTAGTAGCTACATGTGGAGCCCCAACAAAAGACACGGTCAGGGGTCCCCGCCGAGCGGAGGGACAGAAGGAGAATGGATGGAGCAAAAAGGAGGAGAAAAGAGCTGGAAGATAAGTGAGGATGTGTGGTCGGAGGATGAAGTTGACAAAGTCCAACTGGCCACAGGAGGCCTTAAAGTTGCCTGGTTACTCGGCTCAGTAAAGGCCGGGCGAAAGACTAAATTACATTTACTTACTGTAACGGAGTGCTTTTGTGTACATGTACTTTTTTGAGTATTTTTTAAATTCACTTTACTTTTACATAAGACATACTGACTGAACTACAGAGTACACATTTGGTAAGTTCTGCATTAGCATTGCATCAGAAACTGGACAATAGTAAGTTGCATCAAACCTGCACAAGCATGTAGAGGAAACACTAACTTACTGTAACATTAAATGCTCTAATTTATCCAATATAATAGCTTAGTTACCATCCGTTCAGCTACAGTGTTATTGGTTTGTGTTAGCCTGGTTGGTGTCTAGCAAGTTCGCTAACCTTCCTAGATAGTTGGCAGTGTAATAATGCTATTCTATAAACAGGATGGGTATTTAAAAGTTTTTTTTATCACAGATATAATAATGACATGAATTTCAGAATCTTATTTTTAATGAAACTGAATGTAGTTAACAACATACACATTATCACATTTTGAACTTTCTGTCCACTCGTCCTTTTTACAGGTCATTATTTTACTTTCTGACTACATTTAAAATTAAATACTTTTTACTTTTACTTAAGTAGATTTTTACAAATCTAACTTTATTTCTACTCTAATTTCAGCGAAATAACCGTACTTCTACTTGAGTAGGATATTTTGGTACTATTTCCACCACTGATAGTGGGAACAGTTACAGTAGACGCAGGATCTTGTGTGGCTCAGCTAACTGGATATAATGTTGGTGCAGTGAGTTGCGATTTGTATTCAGCAACACTTCATCTCAATATTCCACATTGCTACTATTGAATGAAAACCACGTCTGCAAAAAGTAGGTTTTTCAGGACAGGTTTTAAGGTTTTAAGGTCTGAAGGTCACAAAACTCAGTCAACACATAAATTACAAAGTACACTTTCAGTATTTTCAGAGTATCAACAGTGTCTCGGTCTGATTTTCAGCAACATATTCAGCCAATTATCAGTAGACTGGAAGACCTTCAGAAATGAAATGTTCAGATTCTATCAGCAAAGTATCATTTGAGAACTATATTTTCAACAGACTAAAAATAAATTAACTAAACCCTAAGCTAAGGCAAAGTCCCTGCATCTAATATAATTTGCCACCAAAACTTTAAAGCCTGCTTATATAAATAGACTACATTTCTGAGGACAAAGTGGAGTAATGGCTGTTGAGATATTATTATTTAGTCAATGTGATCAATTATTAGATGTAGTTTACTTCAGTTTAGAGGGGACATTGGTCCTGAATGCTCATTTCTGGCATTTTTTCATGATCTGTCATCTTCACTACAATGATAAAAATGGACTCTAAGGTACCCTTTCCATACCTAATTGATACCTATGAGCGGATTCCACTGACTGTCAAATCCAATTCTGTTCTGATACAAATAAACAACACATATCAATATTCAAAAGAAATAAACCTGTTGGCTGCATCATCCATTTTTTTCTGATGTGTGCTTTAGGTTCTGTCTCGAGTATGATGTCACTTCCTCTCAGCATGCTGATTTGGGTGCTGCACTAATAAATAAGCGGGTGGCACTGAGAGCAGGTGCTGATGGAGTCAGCTGGAGTGGAGTGGATGGGAATGAGGATGTTCCCTCCGTCTGGGCCACAGATTGTGAGACACTGTCAGATGGTGTGGTGCATTCATGGAGGTGGTGGTGGTGGTGGGGGTGAGGGTGGGTTGTGGTGGCAGTGGTGGGGGGTGGGGCTCAAAGAATCTTACAGTTTGTTTTGTTTGGTCCGAACCTTCGTGCAAAAGCTTACTTTGTTTCATTTTTGGGTTGTTTGGGTTCACACTGTCCAAACACATGTGAACCAGGGCTTGTAAACGAAAGTCACATGGACTCACAAGTGGCTTGTTTATTGAGTTTTAGTAACCTGTCATCCTGCCAGGTTAGAGGTTTTGGCCTTGGTTTTGACCTTCTCTGGTGTTCATATCATTGAAGAAACATGAAGAAATAGCTGGATGAGTAAGCAAGTTGAATGAGTTTTTTGCATTTTTTGCAGTGGTTCTCAAATGTTTTCATGACATAGACCCTCAAATAGTCACACATTAGGCTACAGACTCTCCCTAGAGAAAATTTGTTCTAGGGACTCCCATACTGAATTGTATAACTCTATACACTGTGCATGGGGAGTTAATAGTGGTGAATGTGATACCCACAATTACAATAGTCATACATTCTCTAATTGGGATTATTTCTAGTGATATTAAACTATGCCACATTTTGCTGTGGAACTGAAACTGCCTCAAGGACACCTAGGGGTCCCAGGACCCCACTTTGAGAAGCACTGATTTAATACATGCCGACAGACCCGTCCCCTCCCCACCCAGACAAACCCAACCTCCCTCCCTCCCTCCCTCAGGTCATCCCACTCTGACAGACTGAAAATAGGGGGATCAGTGGAGACATGGGGCCATATGGTGCTGTCCAAAACTTGAGCACAGCCACAGTTTTTTTTTATTTTTTGTTGACTGTCCATCTGTCTGAGGGGGGTCGGGACAGTAACACTGTATCATCATGATGGCTTAACCTACAGTCTGTACATTAAAAGCCATGTATTCACGACAGCTGTGGAGCAAGGCTAACACGACAGCAGGTGGATGGGCAGTACACAGTACCAGTGCTATTGTTTAATTACCGGCTCCCACTTAAAGCCTTTCAGTCTTTCCTGATGCTTTCTAATGGCTTTGCTGTAAAACGTGCTTGTGTGGGTGGCTAGTATTGGGGGGAATGTAGTGTGTGGTAATGAGCAAAACTCAATTAGTGCACATACACACACTTGAACAAATGTGCACTTGCACCTATGTGTGTATGTGAGTGTTTGCTTACACACACACACTTTTTGTACCCATTGTTATTATTATATAATACACATCACATTATTTCTCTTTCCATGGTCCTCTCATTTGCTTTTGAAAAGTGTTTAATTACTAAAAACACACACGTACGTTTGCACACACATATTTACACACATCTACACATGCACATACAATAAGAGGGACACACACCCTTTGCTTCAAACCCCCTTAGCCCATATCACATGCACCAAACACCATCACAGCTCCACTCACCTGGCTTCGATGCGGTGGAAGAGGTTGTGCCAGCGCTGGTTGACCTGCTGCAGTGAGCCGTGGACCTGCGTCTGCTTGGCCTGGTCGCTGGCTAACAGCAGCTGCTCTCCCAGCTGCTTCAGGTGGCTCTTGTTCTCACTGAACAAGTTGATCTCTTCCATGCAGTCCTGTGGAGGCAAGATGCCGTTCATTTTGTGTTGCTCCACATTTCCTAACTAGTAAGCCGAAAAACCTCACAAGTAGCCTGTATGCTGATGGAATTTAAAATCAGACTTTGTGGATTCTTGCATGCATTTTTGTTGCATACCCAGGGATTAACATGAATAGATTGCACAAATACATTTTTAGCAGTGTTATTACGTACAATACATGATTTAATCCCTGTAGAATATGGAAACATTAAAGCAGCCTAGGCAACTTTGTATGTTGGTGGCTGCAAATAGCAGTGAGAGGTAACTATTTGAAAAATTTTAACTTCAATGCCCAGAATTCCTGTAAGGTGATTAGGGTTAGCACACATGTTTCCCACCCTGGCTGGTCTTTGATGCTTTATACCAAAGGATATCAAAGGGACGAGAGAAGAAAAAGATCTACGTTGGTGAGTCCAGCTGTCTCTGGACAGAGCGCTGCTCTTCTGCTCTTAAGTTTCAATACATTGCTTCCTGCGTTCAGACCCGACACCAGAATTTCATTTGGGTAAACAGGGCGAATCTACACTATTTCAGTTAGTGAGGATGGGACGCTCTTCTCGGTTACAACCCCACTTTGTGGTTTAGGCTGGTAAGACAGCTGGATTTTACATAAAAAATCTTGCCTAGTGCTGCTTTAAATGCCCAATAAAATAAACACAAAAAAGAGAATTCCCATTCAAAATAAAGAAGGGTATTTTGATGTTTCAAGAACACGCTCCTTGACTTTTCAGTGCCCCACTCCAACAGCTTGCCAAGCACCTATTTGCTTTTGTTGTCGCAGCAGTGGTTGTTTCAGCAGTCACCAGGAAGTGTTGTCAGTGAAAAAAAGCTTTCAGCCAAATAATGAAAGCTACAGTATTACCAAGTGCCTCTAATTTTCTCATCCCATCTCACGGCCCAAAACAATAATTATGCAATGTCCAAACCAATTATTAACTTGAGCACGGTTCATGAGGAGACAGGAAAGCACAAAAGGCTCTCTGTCAGTGAAAGGACAACTGTTGTGTGTTAACAAAGGGCAAGCAGCCATTCTACTCCAGGCCTCCATTCTGTTATAGCCTACATACAGTAGTATAGTATAATGCGTGTTACTCATGTATGGATTTTAGACATGCTTACACAGGTGGTATTTAGGCCCTAATTTGTAGACTAATTGTGGCAATGCACAGAATGTACTATGTGTCATTATTAAGACTGGTGTGCAAACAGAATTCCTTGCAAAAGCTTAATGGTCTGCATACAGTGCGCTTTTTTTCCTGTTGGATCTCTGCTCTAATTACCTAACTTACTCATCTCTATTGTGTAAATCACAGGCCAGGGTCTGTCACACTATGAGAACCCCTGTTCTGGGGTTTAATCTATTCTAAATATTACACTCCCATTCCAAACAAAGGCGGGGTATTTCTTTGGAGAGTAAGTGACCATGTTCCCCGGGTTGTTCTCTTACCTTCTTCAGCTTCTCCACCATCTCCTCGATGCTGAGGTCTCCGTTATGGCACACCTTGTTCTCCATCTGAGTCAGCCAATCGCACAGCTCCTTGTTCTTGTCGTTGAAGATAGTCCAGGCATTGAGGCGGTCAGCGATTTCCTGCCTGCGCAAGGATACCTGGGGAGGGTAGAGTTTGGATTGTGAATATTAAAGCGGTTTCAATTATTTCACTTCAATGCCCAGAAATCCTATAAGGTGACATCAGTACACTGCACACAGCACGCTCATGTTTACCAACCTAGCCGGTCTGTGACGCTTTATACCAAAGGACACCAAAGGGTTAAATTGAGAAGATGGGTGTATTTTTACCTAAAGATTTTGCCTAGTGCAGCTTTAAGAGTTATTGCTGAGATTGTAACAAATACGACTCCAGTCTGAGTTCAGGGTTATTTGCTGTGATACTTCCTGGCATGTATTCCAGGAGAAACTGTGACCTAATTCTAATACACAACAAAGACTGTAAGGCTTTTGGTAGACTTGAACTAGGTTCATGGTTCAAGAACTGGTAAAGCTGTGGCTATGTTTCACTATATCGCTATTATAAAACGTTTGACAAATCATATGTTCCTCAAAATATACAAATTACAGAAAAATAATTATATTGAAGTCATATCTCATCCTTAAAGTATAGCTATACATGTGAATACAAGTCATTATTTAAGTGAATACAATGCGGTGAAATGAAGTGAATTCTCCCGTCACACTGAACCCGTAGTGGCCATTTAATCTCTATGGGAGTCTGTATAATCAACTAAATTGAGAGAAGCCCCCAAGAGAGCCTGGCTCTTCAGATGAAATTAACAGGGTCCATTTTCCTAATGACAGCTTAACATGATAACACCCCATTACACAGTTAAGGAGGGGGCTGTTGATCTTTTTGGGGTCATAGAGCTTAGCGAGCCCGCAAAGCTTGTTTGGGGCAGCCATATTTTACTGCTCAGTGGCATTTATTTGTTTTTCATGAGCCCTGGTCTGGTTTTAATGTAACGCCGCCGGGCCTTTTGGACTCTGGGGTATTTAGGTTGCATTGTGTGCTGCAGTCACCCTGTGAGGACCGGGGCTTCCCCCACAACAATAGAGCCTGTCCCCTGAATCCCTTCAGCCCAGCCAAGCCATCTGTTCATCGGACCCATTCCACTGGCTTCCCCCACCTACAACCTGTTAACTATGCAAAGGAAGCTGTTGTGGCACAGATCCATGCCCCCCCGGCCATGTCAGCAATGAACAGAGTAGAGAAATCTCATGTTACGCTTACCACACTTAAAGGTAGTGAATTATTAGCCTAACCACATAAATTTTTTTCCCATCAATTTCAGAGTTAAAGCAAAAATCTGAGACATTTTCATATAAATAAAAGTGTCACAGTGCTGGACACACTGTTTGATTGACAGGTGATCTCTGGGAAGAGCAGTGCAGAAACACCACAGCAATAAGCGCTTAGCAACAAAGATGGAGACCAAAAAAAAAAAGAAAAAAGAAAATAAATCTTGTGGATTACCACTTGAAATCTTTATATGAACAATGTCCAACATCATTTGGGTCACACTTTTATGCAATGCCATTGTTTGTCTTAATAAACATTCTTTTAATCCTTCCCAATCCCCACAGTTGGAAAGCTCTTGAAGTATTCATTCTAACTAGCAAAACTATGTTAATATTGACTCAGAGAACTCTACGGTGCATCTGTGTAGTAACTCCTGCCAACAGAAGCAGGTGGGAGCAGCCAGTTGAGCCGAGGGTCCAATTAACATGAGTGCAAATTATCACAAGGCCTAATCGTGGCCAAAAACGTCACCGACATATCATAACCGTTTGTTTCCCAAGAACAAGCGTGTGTTTGTGTTTAAGCTGACAGACTTAACTGCAGGAATTTCAGCCTCTGTGAATAGAGCTATTTCTTCTAATAATGCAGTTACAGCCTGTTCTGACTGAGAGTTTCTCCTGATTGTTCAGCCAGCCATCGAGTATGTGCCTAATCAGCAGCTATTCAAATGCTTGGAAACTGTCAAGTGTCTATTTCAAAACATGTAGATATGCGGTAAAGGCTGCAGTTTTCTTTGTATTCTTATATACCAGTGTTTTCTGAAAAACACAATCTAGCAACCAAATCTCTTTTGCACATAGCTCACATCTAACCTAAGAAACATCCTTGAAGTTTTGTACCTTTGCAGGAGAAATGTCAAGCAAACTTATTGAATTAAATTATCAAACTACTCTGTAGGGAAGCAAGTTGCTGGCCCACGTTTCAGCTTTCCCTCCATGAACCAGCCTATGCTGGCTCTGTTCTCTGTGTGTGTGTGTGTGTGTGTGTGTGTGTGTGTGTGTGTGTGTGTGTGTCCAATCCCAGCGGTCCAGGAGCCTTTGTGCTGCCGGTGATGGCCAAGACACCGCTGGTAGCAACTTTTCCCTCCTTCTCTCCTTCTCTCTATCTCTATCCACATGCACCATCTACGTTCAGCCCAATTCTCTCTCTCTCTCTTTTATTCTATAGTCTCTCTCTCTCTCGTTCTCTCTGGTCTCTCTCACCTTCGTGCAGAGTTCTTCCCACTGGCAGTGGAGTTGCTCCAGCTGCTGCTCCAGCAGAGCCGAGTCCCCCGCCGCAACATACTGGGACAGGTCCATCTTCATGGTGGCCAAATCCCTCAATCCACTGGCCAAACGCTCCAGAGAGACCTCCTCCTGCATAACACACACACACACACACAACTAACCGGTCAGGCACCCCTGCACCGGCTGCATATACTCCTTCTCTACCTCTCTCTCTCTCTCTCTCTGACCAGCAGGATTAAAGGACTGTTGGCAGGGGGAGGGTTGGAGGGGTAGAAAGGGGGAGGGGAGTGAAAGCAGGGGGTAAGAGATGAGAGAAAGGAGGGGTAAACTCATAATAGAGGCGCTCTATTGGGATTGGGGGTAGCTACCGATGAGGGGGTTGAGTAATGGGGGAAACTTTGACCAGTCCTCTGACTAACTGACCAATCACGTTTTCTTCCAACAGATTAATCCTGGTAATTTATTAAGACTTGGACAGCTTTCTCTTTACATTTTAATTGGATACATTGTATACCTGGATCGCTTTTAATAGTTTCCATAAGATTCCATAAGATGATATGATTTTATAACCAATTGATATGATGTTATTAATGCCTTGTTATCGTTCTAATTACCTGAATGAGCGTCTCTTCCTCTGAGTCCTCTAGTCTTTCAGGCAGCGGCTGCTTCAGCCTCGTCTTCAGTTCATCCAGTTGGCCCGTGCTGCTGGTTATCCCCTCCTGACACTGCTGCCACTTCTAAAAAAACAGCAGGATATGAGGAGATCACAGGAGTTTGTGTCTAACAAACATCTGACACATTGTGTTCGGCAATTTGTCTTGTTGAACCACATAAATGGCTGCGCTGCTATGAAAACGTTTACAGGATTCTTTATTTATCTGGGATCCACCCTCAACACAGTTTTGAGAATCACTGAATTATATCACATAAAATAGGAGGCATCAACCAACACAGACACATTCAGAGACAACCGGCTTTGTCTACGTACATGTGCTATAATAAATCCATTCCATTAATAAATTGTAAGTGCAGCAAGTACTAAGTAAATAATGATAATTTAGACATTTGTTGTTGATGACTTTTGCTTTATTGTTGATGACTTTGTATATAACGCAACTAACAATAAAAAATAAACCTACTCCAATAGTACTAAGCTGAAATGTGTTTTAGTGAAACCACAAAGTAATCGTTATATGACAACATGTGTATGCCATCGTGATTCTTCCTTTATCAATATTCCCACATATGTAAAACATTCAAAGATGCCACTGATTCCATGCTTAAAGTTATTTAAAAACCAAAGCATTCATGTCAAATGTTTAAAAGATTCAGTACTGTATAATTGGTTGCTAAAATGTTTTTTTCATTTCATGTTGAAAAAGTGTTCCATGTAAGTTTGTTAGTGTAGTCCTTGGTAAATGAAGCCCAATAAACCTGTAATTCTAGTCATAAACTCAATAAATCCAAATTCAAAGAGCAGTATAAGAGGGTAAAGTTAGCTATCTCTTACTGTTGCTTCTATTTAGGGCATTAACACTGGTGTGTGATCTTAACCTTTATCTGACTTGTTGCATGGAGGGATTTCCCATTCCCAGGCTGGATCCTGTTTAGCTAGAAGGGGTTAACACAACTTCCCCTGACCCTGTGGGAGGCCAGTACATTTAGATGTTGTAATTAACACAGCTCATGAAGCCAGCTAGCCCCTGCGTCACATAAAGAGCAGTGATCAGTTCGAGCTTGGAGCCAATAAAGGCACGGTGGCCACTGGGGTTACACCGATGTATCAGGCCGATATTGACTTTTTATTAAATGACAGATATCAGCCACTCATGTGGTCCACCTCTGATATGATGGAGGTTCCTCCCTGACCACAGCTAGTCCAAGTCAATTGACAACCAAGTGATCAATATTACACTGGCTGTGGGAAACCCTTAACCTGAATTGGTTCTAATGTGACATTTTGATCAGCTTCCACACGGATGTGCATGAATATGGTTTATTATTACTATTTTTATATCAGATTTCTGACCTGAGAAATTATTCTAGTGTGGTGTGGGAGGATTTTACTTAACAGTGTGTAAAGCCTGCAGTGCAACCTGCCTCACTCTGCCTTAAGGAGCTGCTAACCCACCTGAAACTGTTTCATTAGTATCATTTTAGTGTCCCATGATGTTCTAAATGCTGATTCAGAGGCTTTTCCACCCTGACAAGAATACAATTCTGGGAGAAACACTGAATTCTTGTAATTTTTGGCATTAAATTGGTCAAATTTAAAGATATTGAATATCGGCACAAAATACTGGCTCTCGGTAGCATCAATCCAAGCCCATATCTGTAATAGCTTCAATCCTAGTGACCAAACTTTCAGCTAAACAGTTAAACTGTCACAAAGACAAAAACAAAAACTAACTGACCATTTTTTTCAACAATCCATCAGACAAGCCCTGACTACTGGAGATTAACGCGGCACTTAGATTTTTTGATTTGACAACATACCATAATTAAGCTGCACACACGCAGCCTCATAAACCACTGTATGGTAAATGAAAGATTAGCCTAGAATGTGCAGTAAATCAAGCTCTTGCATAGCTACATATATTGAGACAGAACTAAGCCTACTGTGTATTCATAAGGTACTTGAAAACTTGATACGTTCACAAACTGAGGTACCAGCCAAGGTCCAGTAAAGGATCAGTGTAGATTCCAAACTGTAACTGAGCTTAATTTCTTGGTGTGTTTGGTTGGGCTTGTGTCCAGCGTAAGACAGGCAGGGCTTACATGTTTAAATGGTAGCTAATATTATTTTGTTTTGTATTTAATCTGAATCCAGGTCCGTCCAAATCCATTGTACAATATATCCAATTGTAATGAATGAGTGATGGAATGAACGGGCACAGAGCGAGACACTGGTAACCAGCTGCCCCTGGATCCTGGATGTGGATCATACCTAGATTAGAGCCTTTGATCCCTCTTGGGGCTCTGGGGCAGGGGAAAACACCAGGTCGCGTGTGTGTGTTTGTGTGTGTGTTATGGGGTCGAATGCAGGTCCTGGATATGGGTCAACCACAGCTGACCCCCCTCCCCCAGCACCAATGAGGAGAACCTCAGGAGCTTAGGTTTTTGCGCATTTTGTGAGTCCAAAGCTCTAATTCTCTATATGCGTATCAAATGGCTTCAGAAAATGGGAAACAACAGACATTTTACAATAAAATCTGTTGCATTTTCACTGGATGCTTCTGCCTCACAATGACATGGTAACTGGTTGTCAACCTCATAAACAGTGGAGGGATTTTATTAACATTAATCTGTATTTTTACAACATTTTGTATAGTGGAGAGAGAGTAAAAGGAGGATGATGGACTGAAATGTTGCAAAGAAAGTGTGTTCTTGATTATAGATTATTTGTATATTGGATGTAAGATTTAATTAAATAAAATGAAAATAATCAATAGTTGCAGCTCAATCTGAATCCATGGTGTTGTGAGTAGAGGGTACGCGCCGCAGCCCAGTAAGCCCTTACACACAGCTTTGATGGAAGTATGGCTGTTACCTGAGCGACAGTGTTGACCAGGGACCTTCTTCTCCCCAGCAGTGTGGTGGTGCGTTCCCAGGCCTCCTCTAGGGCCTGGAGCTCCGTCTGCAGGCGGCTCTGGCACTGGGACTCTGTCATACACATACACAGCTGTCTGCCCGCCTCCAGGGTCTGGTGGTAAGTGGCAGAGTGCAGACCCAGGGTCTCCTCAACACGCTTGGAAAGATGAGGGGAGAAACGACGTTTGTCTTTGAGGGTGCTACATGTAGCAATTTAGCATCAATAAATCATTACCACATTCATTTTGAGACAGTGTAATTACTTAGACAAACAACATGTTACAAGAGGAAGCAAAGGGGTTTATGTGGTCTTCATTTTGAGAAACACTATCCTGGTAAGATCTTAATAAGATACTTAATGATCCTGATAGGCTCTGTAAAGATCTTCATAGGCTCTATAAAGATCTTTATAGGATCTGTAAAGATCTTCATAGGCTCTATAAAGATCTTCATAGGCTCTATAACGATCTTTATAGGATCTGTAAAGATCTTCATAGGATCTATAAAGATCTTCATAGGCTCTATAAACATCTTTATAGGATCTGTAAAGATCTTCATAGGATCTTACAATATCCTGTTGGAATCTTTGGATGGGTCGACTCCCATCTGGTCCTTGACATAGTATTTATCTATTATTCATGACTGTTAATATTATTGTGCATGATACTGACATCATCATCTAGGTTTTCTTTATGAAGGTCTTGGCAAGTTCTTTAATCCTTAAAGAATCCTGAGCAGGGTCCTTTTAAGATCCTAACCAAGATCTTGGAAGGATCCTTAAAGATCACTAAAGAATATTTAAAGATACTGGCAGGATCTTTAAATATCTTGCAGAGATCTTTCAGGATCCTTGTAAAGATATGCCAGCCAACAGCCATTCTATTAATATATTTTAAGATCCTTGAAAGTTTTTTTCAAGTCCTCTTAATCCCCAAGCATCCTATTAAGATCCTTAAAGATCTTAAACACGTTCTTTAAAGACGGATCCTAAAAAAGATCCTTTAAGATCCTTAAATGATCCTATCAAGATCATTAATGATCGTGAACAAGATTTTTAAAGATCTTTAAGGAATATTTCAAGATATCCAAAGATTCCGGCAGGATCAATCAAGTATAATCCTACAAGATCCTGATCAAGATTTTACCAATCCTAGTAGCAATCCTGCCCATGCCTTAAAGCCTTAGATCTTGAACAGGATTCAATTCCTGAGCAAGATCTTTACAAGGATCCTGTGTCTTGGTAAGATTTCATTAGGATTCTGAAGAGGATATTTTGGAAACAAAAACAGACAAACTAACCTGGTAATTGTCCATGCAGCTTTGTAGCTGCTGCAGTGTGCATGGAGCCAGTCCAGCAGGGGGCAGCAGAGGGTCGACGTCCCTCAGCAGCTTCCATAGGAGCTTCAAGCCGTGGCTGTAGATCCTCCACTGGTCCAGTTGTTTCTTTGTCAGGGCCCTGCGCTGGCCAGCTAGAGCCACAGAGTTACACCAGCTGTCTTTCATACGGGCCACTGTTGCCATGAGTTCAGATCTATGGACGAAGCAACACAGTTTGAGCTTATGTGTTCTGTTCAGAGGCAACCACAGCAATACAGTAAATGTAAACATACACTTAAATATGGAAATAAAATAAATGTATGTGCCATAATCAATCCAAATCAAGCAGAGAGGGTTTTACAGAAGTGTTACCGATCGTTTCACAGTAATACAGTAAGTAGCATAAGAATATAATTATGTATCATAGCTCATCCACTGGCAACTGCACAGTCAACACAATCCAGCAGATCTGCCTTTAAGACTCTGTCTTATAGTAATCCTGGAACTGGAAATGCAAAGAGGCTTTCCACGAGTTCCCTTCAGAAATTTTAAGAACTTTCCATGTAGACTGCAAAAAATGATTTGTGGAGAGCCATCTAGCCATCTAGCTGTTCCAGGGCAAGACACGGCTGCAGATACTGCATAGCGTGTGAGTGTATGTGTGTGTATGTGTGTGTGTGTGTGTGTGTGTGTAGGTGTGCCAATACAAAAGCTGGAGGGAACACAACTGGAAAACCTCAAATCTAATTACTTTATGAGATGACAGCGCCTGCGAAGAAATACAAGACCACAAACCCACAAACTTGGAAAACTCAACCACTGCAGGCTTTCACTCTTGCATGGGACCTGGATGCACATCATGTACTGACCAGCATGCATCACAGTAACTTTAACATCCTGGTAGATGTTTTGGACAGTCAGTAAAAGCGCAATATGCTGTTTATACATTGAAAGGATGTTTTTCAAGTAACATTGACAATACGAATAAATTGTCATTTAGGGAGTCTTTTCCTTTGCTTACCTTTCCTCTCCTGTTCTGTTTTCCAGGGACTCTACTGCATCGTGGAGGAGACCCTGCAGGAGTTGGTGCCCAACCATTATTTCAGTCTGAAGCCTCTGTGGGAATGAGCGATGAGAATAGGAGAAAGAATAGAAGAAGGGATGAGTACCTCAGATGTCTATTTTTGTCTGATTTCATTCATCGTTGTTCCATTTTAGACAAAAAAACAAAAACTGACAGGTAGCTGGTGAAGAAGTCCGATTCCATCCAGCTTTCTACCTCAGTGTGCAGGTTTCAGCAATGTTAGGCTTTTTAAAAAAATTGTAATGGCAGTTAGATTACAATTGACACTAGGTTTAAATGTAACTGTGATGCGAAGACAACATACTTGTCCTAACATAACCTAACCCTTCACACATGGGTGGTATTAATATGAACTCGGTATCTTAAAGCATTAAGGAGTTATAGTAGTTTCAAGAAAATCTATTTTCCTAATTTATGTAGCAAGTTGCTCCAAAAACGAATCCGTTCATGTGTTCTGTAGGTGGAACCTGTGCTGTAAGTATTTAGTTTCTATCATGTATTGTTCTTGAGTTATGTTCACTAGAACATAGTGTCTACACACTGACAGACAGGCAGACGCCACCATGACGACATCATGTCCTACATATGGTGGCAGGACAAACAACAAAAAAAAGGTACAATGTTAAAAAAAAAAAGGTATTTTCGATCAAATTTTTTCTGATGTCAAATTGGTCTATAAAGCTAAATGAGCCCAGGTTGATATGGTGGCCAATAACCACATTAGGGATCTTGCCATGCAAAATCATACATAATACTCAAAAGGGCGACAAGCTATATAAACACATATCCATGCCACAAGTTACAATGGAAAAGTTTCCTGGGCGATAATGGTGAGCCGACACTGAATATGAAGGCTGTGAGCCATGAACAACAACACTTAGCTACAGACAGATGGTTTCAGAATGTTTTAGCAAGGGGAAAATTTGTATGCTTTACCTATCCTGAATGATCAACTGGATGTGCAGGCTATACCCAGACGCATTTCCAATGATATCAAAATACAGGACAATGTTCAAATTGTACTTTACAACTTAGCCACTAGAACAGTCATGCTTTACCTACAAGTCGTTTCTTCCCAACAGTTTCTGAAAACTGACTTATCAACAAAGAATTTAGTGCTAGCTTTTCCCCAGAGGTCTGAGAAGCCAACCTCTTCATCAATTTGCTTTACTCTTCGTAAACAACCTGGTGCATTAACCTCACAAGTGAAGAGGCGATACACTATTGGTGCAATATTTGAAGTGACCAATCACACCATAGAAGGCTGCAGTCTGGGTGCAAAGTAAGATAGACCAATCTTGTATTTTCCTGAATTTGTACTACTTTACGGCCTCACGTGCTATACTTTAAAGCTGTATTAAGCAAGAATAAGGTGTTAAAACCTTCTTATCAGCCGAAATCACAATGTGGAGCTGCAAATTCACTGATTGATCACTAACTAAAGTAGAAGTAGACGAGGCAGGTTGATAGAAAGTGGGAAAGAGTAAATTCCAAAACTTCATCACAAAATAACTCCTGGAATGAACATTAAACATCACAGTTTGATGACATGTAACAGTGTAAGAGGATCCGAGGGTGGAATTATCCTTTAAGTCCGCAGTGTGGCTTCTCAAGGAAAATATTAAAAGTAGACACGTACAGCAATGTGTCTGCTGCACACATCAGAGTTCATTAATGCCTCTGAAATGAGAGAAATCTTGAGAAGTGTCAGATGTATTGTACCTGATGGATAGGCAGCATCTCTTGCAGGCTGGAGTAACTTTCAGCTTTTTTGTCTTGATCCAACTTCTCCTGAATAGACATCAGGCTTTCACACTTCTGCTGAAAGCTCTGGGAACGCTGAATTTCAGCCTGCATCTCTCTGGTAAATGACACATGACATGCACACATGAAAAGCACAAAATACCACTGCAGTCTTCGTAGACACTATAGCTGGAGGTTTCAAAATGAATGCATTCCCCTTATTAAGTCAAAACATTTTAGACAAACTATTACTACGATCAAGTCTTGCTCTCTAGAGTATGGGAATAAAAAACTGCCTAAATAAGTTGCACATTTGCAAATGTGCAATCACAAGTTTGCAGATTACAGCACACAGTGCACACACATACATGTTGCTCTTCAACTTTATGGGTTGAAGCATATATTTACACACGTGTGTTACAAGTTTGCAAGTCATGTTACAAAGTCGAGTGTCTTGTACAACAGGATACTGCCAAAATGGCTGCAATTGTTGACTAAAACTCATAACATTTGTTTGCAAAATGTATTTTGCACATTTGAAAATAGCTGTTTACTACAAATACATCACAAATTCGCAAACTGTATGACAAACATATTTTCTTTTCAACTTTAGGGATTTGTGCATATGCATATTAAGATTCAAGATTCAAGATTCAAGATTATTATAATACAAATATGAATTATTTTGGCAGTTTCTTATTCCCATACTTGAGTTTTGCACTAGTCAGTCTGTTGTGGATTGTAGGCCCATGTTGAAGCTGAACTCCCTCACCTGTTCATGTCAGATGTGTGCGTCAGGCCTTCAGTCCACTGCCTGCTGAGAGTCTGCAGTCTCTCTGTGTCCTGGTTGCTATGGGTCACACAGCAGCTCATCGCACTGACATCAGCCAGTGACGGCAGCAGATCACTGAGCTCCAAGACAATCTGCTAGACATCCCACATAACAACAGCGACCAAGTTTTTAATGTTAGAGCCCATAAACACGGACTTTTGCACAATCGAATTGCTTTTAAATGTGAACACCATTGTAAATGATTTAATAAAGTCTAGCAAATTGACAGGAAAGGTTCTCCATTGAGGATTCTGGCCCACCTTCACACAGTCCGTGTCATTCACACCGACTCTCAGCTTTTGCAGTATGCACTGTGTCTGCTTTTCAAGTCCCTCCAGACTAGAAGAGAACATTCTCTGTTGCTCCAAATCCTCCTGCACACAGAGAGAAAATTAACTGACTTCTGCTCAGCACTGATGAGTGAAACTCAAACAGTCTGAGGAGTGAAATGCGATCTCTGGTAAGGTAAATGACAAATCTAAACCTCAAGCAAACTGGTGTCAGGTCAGCGCTGCTTTCACAAGATGCTTTAACCTCCTTATAGTTTCATTTTGCCTATATTTGACCAAAGTTCCTCACCTGCAGACGAGCCTTTTTCCCTGACAATGCCTGACTCAGTAGCAGGACGTCCCGTGACAGAAGTCTGGTGTCTGATTGGATCAAGTTGGCGGCCAGTGGCTGCAGCCATCCAATGAGAGGCTTGGAGGTGGCCAGCACATCTCCCACACTGCTTTGCAAGTCCTCAGTGACATCCTGCAATTTCTGATATTACGGTATGACAAATAAAAACAAAGAAAACCATAATTAAAGTCAAATAGCAGTACATTGGAAAGGTGAGGAGATCAAAGTAGAAATGGATGTATGTCATTTTAAACGCTGTTCTTTATCCCATGTAGCCTCACAGGTTCTTCACTGTTTTTTTCTGGAATCTGAGCTGGCTGCACATATAAGAGGTTAATGATGAGAAAATTGGGCTGTGGGCTTGTTCGTATGAGTGTTCAAAATCATGGCAGCCTAATTTCTGTCTTCCTACACCGAAATAAAGGAGCATCTGGATCGTAAGCTCAGGTGTGGAGGTGAAGGAACACAGTGCAAACCACGGCTGATATTTTTGGCCTGGTACCTGAGAGCGCACTGTTCATTCCCTGGAAGCAATCTTCCTTGTTTCCTCTTTCCAAGTACAGGAGACCATTTATTCAGAAATAGTTTTTATTGAACTGTGAATGTAATGCATAGACTCTCTGGATCAGCCCCACAATAGGCAGTGGGTGAGTCAGGCAGGGCATTTGATGAGTCTAAAGCTTGAAATGAACTTGTGATGATTGAACTGATCAATATTATATGAAGACAGCTGTATGAAAATAAGCAAGGTAGAATGAGCATGTCGCCAAACTGGTTGTGTCTGCTCTGGGCGCTCTTCAAATTGCTACTTAGTGGAATTACTTTCATTTAAATGGCTTAATGGAAATTCTCTGATGTCTGTGAGACCTAAATTAATGAATGAGTGCTAATGATTTTGATCTGCAAAAATGTGACAAATTATAATATTTCTTCCATCATATTGACAGTTCAACATGGTATTTCAGTTGAGGTTATGCCAGATCTGTCCTATCTTACATGTCATATGGAAATAACAGTTGGAATGACGTGACAGTTAAATGCAATGACTTGGAAATGTTCATATGTTGATGAATTTGTCACCAAACGCCATGATCGTTGTTGTTTTCTGTAGACTTTGGTTGCTCCTGATCAGCTTTCACACGTTACACACATCCACTTAGTGATGAATCAAGTGAGTTCAGATTTTACAGCAAAACATACATTGCAGTGTCAATCACAAACCAAAAATCCAGCAAGTAGTTGTGTCCTGCCATGGCATTTTAAGAACTGTGATCACAAAATGACTCCATCGCCATTCCCTGAACTCACCTCCACTGAGGAAACCATGGCCTGCGCGTCCTGCTGTGATGAAAACGGGGAACTCGACAGCGCCCCCCACTGTTGCCGCAGTTGTTGCAGGCGAAGGGAGCAGTGATCAGAGAGCTGAATGTACTGCTGCCAGAGGGAAAGCACCTCCCCAGTCTTCAGCTGCTCCTCATTCACCTCCTGCACAACCTGCTTCCACCTGACACACCCACAATAGATTGGCAGTCAATTACTGTTTTTTTTTAAGCAAGCGACCAGCAGCAAGTATAAGTCACTCTATGGATTGATCAGTAGGGTCAGTCTGTATGTTCTGACTGGTCTCTATTAACACCAGAAAAATGACATTAGATCCACATACTGTATGTTACTGCAGTTACATATTCTTACTGCTATTATTATTGGGCATCTATTGAGAACATGGGTGTCGACAAACATGAATTTTCCATGAACTCAGTTAAAATTTGTACTGCTGATTCTGTTCTGTTATTTTCATTGCTTCTGACCGTTTTCGTTCTCCCTCCACTTGATCAGTCAGCAACTGGGCCGCTCCGTGATGAACCGTCTTCCCCAGACTCTGATATGATTTGTCCACTGCAGCCCAAAGCTCCTCCCCGCTTCCAGCCTCCTCCTGGAGTTGCTGTGGACAGAGAAAGCACCTTGCCTTCACATTTCCACTTCACCAGCAGTGCGTTCACTTTTCCAGAATTTGGGTATGGTGAAGTATAGTGACGGAGAAGAAGGCCCACCCCTTCTATAGAGTCTCTATCACAGCTATATCACAGACCTTTTAACCTCAAATGAGCCAGATCACCAATCTTACCTTGCTTTCATTGCTTTTTTCATTGCTTTTCTTCTTGTTCTTTTATTATTAGATCTTAAAATTTCTCTATATGTACAAGTACATAACGCATGGTCAGTGTTGTTTCACTTACCTGGAGCAGGTCCATGTAGTCCCTGGCCTGCTTCAGCAAAAACAGAGGAGTTTTCTGATGCTGCAGAGTGCAGCGCACCCTAGTGGTGTGAAGTGAAACCTCCTCCAGCTCTCTCTCAAAACAACTCCACTCCTCCACGGTCTGTTGCAGAGCCGGGCCCGCAGCGTCCATCTGCAAGTCACCACAAAAGTGTTAGCATAGAGCACTGGGGCAAACGATCTACTGGGGTCACATGGATGATCTTGGTTTTCACAAATTCATCACGATCCTAAGTTTGTAATGTATCTGAAAAGCTACCTTGAACATCTATATCATCTTTAGTGGGGTTTTGAAGTGTTTCAGGTATATTAAATGGCTGCCATGTGTCTCAACAAAGGAAAAAGGTTTTGCTGGTTTCACAGATATGGAAAAGCTTTGCACCAGACAAGGGACATTGTTCCCAATGGAGATCCCCTGGTGAAGCCAATGTGTATTCTAGAACTACAGTGTAAGTGTTAATCTGCAAGATCTGTGTTTCATAATTTATTTATTTATTTTGTCTCTTGCTAAGCGCTCATTGCTGTGGTGTTTCTGCACTGCTCTTCCCACAGATCACCTGTCACTCAAACAGTGTGTCCAGTACTGTGACGTCTTTTTCCTTGGATTTTCTCTTGATGAAGTTTGAGTTTCTTTTCTTTGTCTGTTCAGCCACGGTGGCTATCACTGCTCATGCTAACTACCCAGTTCTTCTTCTGTTTATTCCAAACAGAGGAAGGTAAGAGCTACCAGACACCGACTGTTTAGAACAGCAAATGGAAAAGCTTTCATGAACTGGATGTCGGTTTAATCACCGTTGGGTTATTGTACCAAAACAGATATTTCTCTTTGAGTGCCATGGCAGATTTATCGTTACCTGCTGACTAAGAGCTGCACAAGCTTCACTGAGGCTCTGTGTCTGGCCAGCGAAGGCGATGTCACTGGGATGCTCCTCTTCCTCTTCATCCTTGCCAACCTGCACACGTGTGGCTCTCAACTCCTGCAACTCTACAGCCGCCTCCTTCGCTCTGTCTTCAATGGCCTGGAGAAAAACAATCAAGATAGAACAAGCTCAGAACTGAGGATTGTGGGACATATAAATATAAATCTTCTCACAAGCCTGTTGCTGTACCTCCCACTCCAGTAGAGCCTCGTGAGCCAGGGTTTGACTGACGGGGCGCTGCCACTCCGTCAGCTTCTCTGTCTGCTGGGCTATCCGGCCATGAAGACGCCGCAACCGCCTCTCTCTGTCTGCACAAGTGTGATGCATCTGTTCAGCTCCACGCATCTGAAGGGGTAAAGCAACACAGCAACACTCATAGTTAGGGTTTGACTCAAATGGGTTTATGATGGACAATAACGATACCAGTATCTTTGGATCGAAGCTGGTGAGTATTCAGTATCTTTATATTTGTCCATTTTCATGACAAAAAAAATTGTAAAAATCGTAAAATTGTATTCTTGGCCATGTGGAAAAGCATCTGAAACAGCATTTAGACCATAAGACACAAATAAAAATACTAGTAAAAATACTACTATGTTGCATTTGAATGAATTCAGGTTAAGGGCTTCACATAGTCAACCAGTGTAGTATTGATCAATTTTACAACACATATCAAACAAACTGCATCATATCCATTATATCAGAGGGTGATGACACTGACTGGATCATATCAGATTTTTAATGAAAAGGCAATATCAGCCCCGTATATCTGCAATATATATCGATATATTTGTCTAACCCTGATCACTGTCGCTAAAAAGAAAGATTTCAATGGGTTCACCCTTGTTGCATATTAGTGGCTGAGATACCGACCTGGCTCCCCAGCTGCCCCTGGAGCTCCAGCCAGCGCAGGTTGAGGGCGCCGAGTCGCTCGGCGAAAATCGTGCGTTGGGAGCGGAGGGCCCGGATGTCCGGTCCCGACGCCTGAGGCCCAGACTGGCACAGGAAGTCGAGGAGGAGCTGCCCACTGGCCACGCCCGCCTTCAGCTCCTGGGAAATATACAAGAACAGCAATTTAAAGAAATCAGTAAAAACAAAGCACAAATAAACAGAGAAATCCTCCCCGTGTTGTGTGGAGGATTTTACTGAACAGTCTGTAAAACCTGCAGTGAAACCTGCCTCACTAAGGAGCTGAGTACACACCTCAAACTATTTCATTAGTCTGACTTTCAATGGAGAGTTTTAGTCTCCCATGATGGTCTAAATGCTGTTTCGGAGACTTTTCCACCCTGACAAGGATACAATTCAAGTAACTTTTTAAAGAGGCAGAGATGGAGAGAGGGAAAAAACAAAGTGGGTGGTAGAGAGAGGAGCACCTGGTATTGCTGCAGGGTTTCAGTGATCTGGGCAGCGTCTTTAGCCTTGAGGACTGTTTCTCTCTCTTCACTTAGCCGGGCCTCCAGCTTCTTCACCCACTCCTCCAGGTCGGACAGCAGCTCCAACGGTGGCCAACCTGCCAGCAGCAGCTAATAGTGACAAAAAGACAGAGAGAAGATCATACAATTGTGCTATTACATTGAGGCTTTTTTAATTTACTGATGTGCCTGTTCAAATGACTAAGTCTTTCTATGGATGATAAGACTGCATGCTTTCATCCACCTCTACTATGCGTAACTGTAAGACATCAAAAGGAATGTTCTGCCAAGCCTGGCAAGACTGGAGGCAATTTTTCTAACGTGGAATATCTGTTTCCATTCACTGGTGATAAATGGTGAGCAGAATTAAAAGTGTCCTTCTCCTCCTTTTTACATCCTCCCAAATTCTCAATCATCCCAGATGTAATTTGAACAGGATTTAACTCGCCACTCCCTTCAGTGAGGGGGATTTCTATGCCCAATTATCTTTGAAAACCAGCAGCACCTACATGGTATTTGAACCATATTTTCAATGTGCAGCTTTACTGTGTTTTCCCACTGTGGTGTAGAGGTGTAGCGACCCCACCGTGGCCAAGATCATTTCACTCTGCATTGGCCTAAACTCTGGAGGACGATGCTAGCTTAGTTCAGGTCCACAATGATGGACACAATACATGGAGGGATGTGGAACAACACTGGCACACAATTACCTACTTCACATTGATTTTGTAGGCAGACACCAGGAAACAACTACAATCAAGACAGCATAAAAACTTAACCATATATATGTTTAGGCATCTGTTTCAAGTGCAAACAGCAGTTCCCACAGACAACAAATTCATTTAAAGGTGCTACATGTGGCATTTTAACATCAGCAAACGAAACCACTGCTGAGAAGATTGGCAGCTTTGGTCTTAATTTGGAGAAGCACTAATTATGGTAATCATGGTAATTATGCCAAAGAGTCACAATTAATTTGACAATGATTATTGATGTTACATGTAGCACATTTAAATAGCAGAGGAAGAAAACATTTTGGACGGCTACTGTACCTGCTGCAGCCGGTCCTGGGCCTTAGACAGGTCAGAAGTAAGCCGGCTCCAGCTGATCTCGAGCCGGGCCAGCTGAGCCCGCAGCCCCGGACAGTCAGCCTCCCTCAGACGCAGCAGCAGAGTGCCCAGCCTGGATACAGACGCCTTCTGGACCGACCTGGCCTCCACCTCCATGGAGAAGTCCTGGGGATTAGAGGTTCCTCAGTGTCAAAATGTATCAGTGTATCATGTATGATGGATGTCTCTTGAACAGGTTTTCATTAAATTTTTTTTTGTTAATCCACGAGATTTGGGTTTGTTTATTTGGTCTCCATCTTTGTTTCTAAGCACTCATTGCTGTGGTGTTTCTGCCCTGCACTTCCCAGAGATCACCTGTCAATCAAACCATATGGGCGGTACTTTTTTGTTAATGTGAAGTGAATATCAAAGAGGGAACATCCACTATGATTTGACTGGCTAATCTGCTACTACAGTGCAGTACTCAGCATCTGCCTACATGAAGTGAAGCCATCCAATAAATAAAAGTGTGTTTTGACATTTTTTTGCCATCGTACTTGCAGTTGTCTTTTCAATCTAACTCATTTCGTGGGTGGCGGAGGTGGTGGCGGTAGCCGAGAGGTTAGAGAAGCTGCCGATTCAAATCACCAGACTGAAAGGGAAAATGTGCTTGGGCAAAGTGAATGAGTGACACTCTCCCCTCCCTTAACAATTATCATCAAAGTGCCCCATCTGCAGCTCCAGTCGAGCTGCTCAGTGGCCAACAGTGGAGGACTGTGGTTGCCCTGGCAGCTCCCTGGTGTGAGTGTGTGTAAGTGTGTGAATATGAAGCAGGAAAACAGCGTGGTGCTCAGTTGACTTTGGATAAGTAAAGGTTCAAAAAGTTTTAATGCTCGCTGATGCTTCACTATAAGTGTCTGTACTGTCTTTAACTATAAATGGACACAACACTCAAACCTAAAGTCTTTAGATAATGAGACTTATAGTGAGTCATAGTGGTTTAGTTTGTTTTGTTCAAAGGCCTTAAATGACAAAAGCCACCCCATGTTTCTAATATGTGCCTGGATGAGGTGTGGAGAGCCTTACCAGCAGCTGGGTCAGATGGCTGTGAATACGCTCCTGGTTCAGGTCGGTGGTGCCGGCCAGGCCTGACCATGTTTCCAGGCGTTGGTTGGCACCGACCAGCCATTCGCTGACCGAGGCGGAGTCTGCCTGGAATCTGCGGGGAGGAGGAGAAACACAGATAGCTCAGCCAGTGGGGCAGAACATTACAGCCCCCTCACATAGAATGTAGTAAGCTAAGGATCATTTCTAGTGAATTAAACTATAGTGAACTTAAACTATTTCTCATTTTACTCTTTTGTTCCTTCAATAGCGCTTGTAATTACTTGTGGGCACTCAAATTACTGAAAAGGTGCTCTGGAATGAAACAAAATTTTGGCAAGAATTTTTAGCAAGGGGAAAAATCTGACCTGGACGTTCCAGACGAAATAAAATTCATCAAGCTGCCCAGGCAATAATTAACATCGCCTGGCCCCCTTTGGTAGATAATAAAGCCGTCCAGATATCGCCTGCCTATTTTGACAGTAGTTGCGTGTCGGTATGCTTGAACCCGTCCCACCTGGCCCGGCTGTCCTGGATATCTCGGCAGCGTTGGATCTCTTGCTCCGTCCGCCTGTAGACGCCCCGCCATCGCAGCTCCAGAGCGCCTCCTGCCTGGTTAGGCGAGGTAGTGGACCCCGGCCCCGTCTGCAGCACGTTCCCCTGGTCCAGCACCGAACCTAAAGCGGCTCTGCTCTGATCCAGCTGCACCAGCACTCGCTGAGGGATAGGGGGAATCAACAGTGTTTGTGTTGGGGATCACGACCGAAATCCACACGAGATTCCCTTGACAAACAGGGAATCTCCGGTAATGGACCGGTAATGTTCTACTGTCGGGAAGAGCATGAGCTAAATGTTGGAAATAAGTAAAATGTCATGGAAAAATGGCAAAGGGAAAAAAGAAAATAAGAATGCGACATGGAGATGGAGAAAACATCTTGCTGTGACAGAATGGTGATGGAAGGATGGCAAGGAAGAGAAGTATAGGTGAGACTTGCTGTATTCATACAATGAATGCAGTTATGAGGGACAGTTATGAGATGTCAGGAGGGAAAATGAACTCAAAAAAGGAGGGGAGCAAGGGAGGGGGGCAACAATTACTAGTGGAAAGAAGATGGAGGAAACTAAGGTGTAAGTGAGAAAGAACCTGGGGGAAAAAAAGAGGGAGAGAAAAACACTATCTCCAACCAAATTATCACCCGGCTATAATATAATGATTTACCCATGCCACTTCCAGCCCAATCCTATAACCTGAATCTCATCCAGTGCTATGGCAACCACTCTTTTTTGTAGTCAGGCAGAAAGGAAGGGGAAAAAAAAAAATCACATTTAGCATCTCTACTCCACTGACAACCTAAACTACTCTCTCTGCGCGCACACACACACACACACACACACACGCGCGCACGCTTTTGTCTCATTCACCATAGCCATTCCATCTGACAAACACGCATTGATAATACTATAAAAAGGGAAGAGAAGAGCTTTGAAGCGGCAAAGCGGTCAAAAGGAACAAAAGCTTCTCCCATCTGGTGTCCTGACTGCAATAAGTCGTGGAGAAAATTCAATTTGAAATGAGGTGTGTCTGCAGAAGTGTGTGATCCGTGACCGGGCCACCATAAATCTGTCCACCTCTGAAGGCTGGTCCAAAACACCCGGCCAACACGGTCATCGGTTTGGCCTTCATTACTTGCTGAGACGGTACACACCTGTTAATTAATTCTTAAAAAGGAAAAATCCACCTCGAAACACTCTTAACGCTGATAACAAACTCCAATTCCAGAAGGGAAAGAGACAGAAGGAACTAGAGAGATAGGGCAGTGTGTGTTGGGGGGAAGGAGGTACACTGGGTTTACCTGGCAGGCGTCTAGTCGGTCCTGTATTTGGACCTCCTCCTCCTCCTCCTCTTCCTCTGGCTCACTGCTGCTGATGATGACTTCCAGCTCATCCAGCAGCCTGCCCAGCTGACCACAATTATCCTCCCACCTGCTCCACTCCTACACACCCACCGATACACACACGCACACACTTATTTTAACCGAGTTTACACGCACAAATACACAACCGCAGGAGAGATTACTAAAACAGCTGGGCTTTTTTTGAGGTCCTCCCCAAGAAAATGCACACTTGACTTGGACGCTACAAACCTGAAGCCTCCTCTGAGAAGCCACTTCCTGCTCCAGAGCCTGCTGCTGCAAGGCTTCGGCCCTGATTTCCAGCTGCGCCCGCTCATCCTCCTGGTTCTCCAGCGTTTCTGGCTCCCGCCGGAACAGGTGCTGTACGAAAGCCAACTGAGACCCGAGGACCTGGAAGAACTTCTGGATCGTACGAGAGGACGAGGTTAGTGTGAAAATACACATTCAATCGGATTAAAGTCTAAATATAATAATGATAATGTAATCACTCGTTCTTCAAGTTTGCTTGAGACACACGTGGGAAATTGTCAAATTTAATTGTGGGCTTTTCTTCCTCGGGGCACAGTTGGATACCTTGTGTCTGCAGAGGACAGGCTGGAGTTGGCTGTGGTTGTGGAGCTGGCTGGTCTGCCCTGCTGCTGTGCGTTCTTCACCCAGCTCCAGGAGGCGAGCGATCCCCTCAAGCAAAGTTCGGGAAACCCGCTGTAGCTTGGCTTTCTCCTCTGGGGACTCTCCCACATGTCTGCCCAGCACAAGCTGCTCAGAGATACAGGAGAAACACACGCTTAAAGGAAAATACCTATATCGCCCCTACGTTTAAAAGGAGTCAGTAATTGTAGACAACTGTAAATTTCTGAATTTGTTTTCTACTGAGGAGATCGTTTCATAGGCTTCCAATGTGTATGAAAATATAGTAAACTAGAAGAGGAAATAATCGCTGTTCATCGGAGGCTACATTAAGGCACAGTGAAAATACTTAAAAAATAAAATGCACCCCACAACCCAGCAGAGCATTTTCAGTGATTGTTCAAGGTAATTGAAACACCAGGCTCTGGTAGTGATGAATTGGCACAAAATGGAGCTACCGGTGCAATCAGTGTAATGTAATTTAATTGCGTGGGGGACAGTTAGCATCCCTTAGACACATATTCACCTGCTCCTGTGCACACACATACACACACACACATACAAGCATTGGTTACCTCCAAATTGGGAGCATCCTTTAGAGTGGGGAATGGCTCGCTCTGTCCAAGTTCAAACTCGTCCAAAACACACAGCTGGTTAGAGGAGAGCTCCTAGGAGAGAAGGATACTCAGTGTTGTTAGTTCAATCATGGTTAATGGGGGTGAAGATTGAGCTGGCTCTGAAGAGACTGCTGTACTCTACTCATAATAAGTGTTTACAAGTTGCTAAATGTGGTTTTGTTTTTGTAATGGATTAGAATAGAACCAGTGGTTTCAGTGCCACACAGCAAAATTCTTATATGTTATTACTGGAGGGTGTGAGCATAGAAAAACCTCTAAAACACATTAAGCTGAGCTCTACGGCTAGTATTTCAAACCTGATGTTGGTGTGGGAGGCCCAGACGTGTAAGAAGCTGATTCTGGGATGAGGTGAGGACCTGCTGAACTGTACGTAGACAACCCTGAAGGCAGGTCACGCAGCGGAGAGCCTCGGACTCCTCTGTCAAAAGCGCAGGCCTGACCTCTGACCCCACACTACTCAACGCCTCGCCCAGGACGACCAGCTCAGCTGACACACACTAAGCAGGAAAGTAGTCAGGAACACAAAAGAGCAGAAAAGAAAAATCACCAATTAGAAATGAATGGGAGTTGTATATCCCAAGAAAAGCCTGAAATTCTGAAAAATCATGGTGGATATATACTGTATATATTGTCTATTTCAGCCAGCCACTCATATTATAGATCACCTTTTCATCATCAGCTCATGATAAATTAAACTAAAGTATTTTGCCTTGGTGTTCTGAATGCGAGGAAAAAGAAAAATCACTATGCACAGTGCATATGAACAATTTTTCAGTGATCCAGTGTGCGTGTGTAAATGTACTAGCATAAAACGTGTGTGTGTGTGTGTGTGTGTGTGTGTGTGTGTGTGTGTGTGTGTGTGTGAGTTGCATCATGGCCGGTCACCTCCTGCTGTAGCAGCCTCAGCTGGTGGTCACCTGCAGCAGCCCCAGCAGGGGTCAACAGCAGGTCAGTCAGAGCGTCCAGACAGAGCAGCACCCTGCGCAGAGCCGTGTACAGCTCCTTCTCTGCACCGAGGGGAGAGCCGTCTGCAGAGCTGACCTAGGAGACACCACACACAGGGTCACAGAGCCTACTGTCACTCAACATAGTGTATGCAAGGGTCAGAAATTGTTTGTTTTTTTCAGCATATTAGCAAATACACACTCAAGTTGTACTACTAAGATTTAAATCATAATATATCACACGTCCCTCTCTGTGGAAATTCCCCACTCTGTGTCTGTATATTGATATATGGGAAAAACTAAATTCCTACTTGGAAACTTCACATGAACTCCATTTAAAGTCAGATGAAGTTGAAAAAAAGTCAGATGAAAAATGAAGTTTTGAGTCAGCAGTAATAAAACACTTGTGCCTACATACATGCATGCTGAGGTGTTACCTCTGTGGCTACTGTCCGCCTGAGTCGTCTTAGCATGGCGGTGGACTCGTGTGCCTCTTGGAGAACAGCAGCAGCAGATCCAGTCGTCTCCACCTCCCTTTCTGGGACCTAAACAACCATAGGAAACAAAACGGAAGGAAGGAAGGAAGGAAGAAAGGGGCAAAAGGAGGGTGGAAGGAAGAGATGATAGGTGAAAAAGCTGTGAATCTGACCACAGATGTAGTGACATAAAACCACCACTGCTTGGATTTATCGTGATTTTAAGACAAAATGAAGTGAAAAATTTACTTTTTCAACTTTTTTCATATCCTAATGTACACATATTTACCAGTAAATGCCAAAAAATAACCAAATCTCAATTTTCTTTTATTTTTATATCAAAACCATCCAGTTCCTCTGAATCACTTTCCACTTTACCATCGAAATGCATGCCGTCTTCAAGTATATTAGCTTTTCTTAAACATCAGTTAGTGTAATGGCTGGAACATTACACTGGTCATTCATTGTTCAGTATTTCCCTACCTTTTCCTCAATCCCTCCACTCCCTGAGCAGACCGATGTCAGCTGCTCCTCCTGAACCTTTTCCAGGGTGGTGACTTTCTGAGAGATCTGGGCGAAGAGTCGACTCCACCGTTGCTCCTCCTCCTCCTCCTCTTCATCGCCCGCCAATCTAGGGACCCTAAGGAATACATGCGGAGATGTATGCCTGCAGTGGTACACTGTATGCTTGACTCTGTGGTATGTGCAAGTGATTTGTAAAGCTTTTAATCGCCGAATCCTATGACTGGCACCCTGCATTTTACCTGATCTGCATCTCAGAGGGCTGCTGTGTCTGCTGGGATTCCTCCACCACACTGCCATGACTGGTGCTCACTTCACTCTGCTCCTTCCTCACCTGGACATTGACAGAGAGAAAGCAGGGGAAAAAAAACTGTAAGACTCTGAAATAGGGTTCCACAGATGCCAAAAAATGCCAAAAAATATTACACCATAACATTTTGTATTTCCCCCTGAAACATAATTTATACCACTAAAGGGACACTAAAACTCTCCACTGAAACCCAGAATAACAACAATAGAAATGTTTTCAAATTGTGGGGAATCCAATCCAGGCACTTACCAGATGTTGGTGAGGGACTGTGGACGGAGACAGATGTTCTTCCCTGCCCAAAGACCCTCCTCCTGGTCTATTTGGTGTGAATGGAGTTGTAGGCCTCACAGGAATAAACCTTGTGTCTTCCACTGCAGCCACAGCCTGACGGGAGTGTATGTTGCTAGTATGTGTGTCTGTGACAAGTATTTCATGTTCCGGGGTCTTGCGTTGCTCCGTTGCAGGAGCAAGAGCAGTGGTACGCTGGTCTTCAGCTGCTGGCATGGCAGCGGTTAGCGGCTCGGCTGTCATGGATCCGCGACCAGATGCTTCACCAGCTTCGGTTTCGGAGGCAAGTGTAGATTCCATTGGTATTAATCCGGACTCCACATTTTCTGATCCAGCTAACACAGTCTTCACAGATCCAAGCCCGGTTTCTGCAGTCATTGAACTTGCCTCAGGACAAAGCTGACTGGCCACACTCTCCAGTGCCTAAAATAAGATTAGAAGAGCCATGACAGTTTAATCGAAGTGCTGGCAATGGTTCGACTCTGCAGCAGACAATGGACAAAGACCAGGGTGGACAGAATCGCTGAATTCAATAATGAAATGATGGTTTGTCAAGTGCGTGACTATTACTATCGCTCATTGCATTATGAATTACCCTGAATAGTCAAGTGCATACTGTAGCCCTGAAAAAATTACAACATTGATATCAAAAATAAAATTACAAACCCAAGGCTATTGAGACAAAAAAAGAGAGAGAGCCAAAATGCTCATTATAAATGAAACCAATCCAATCTCCTCTGGAAACCATTATTTACCTTGACTTCTGAGAGTGGATTCATTTCAGGAACACTTTCCACAGTTGAAGCATTTGTCTCCACAAGGTCCTGGTCTAGGAGTGTCTCCTCTAGGTCCTAACATATGGGTTGTATCAATATGAACATGCACATGCACACACATACACACACCGACATGCCATTCTCACTGTGTGTGTGTGTGTGAGTGTGTGTGTGTGTGTGTGTGTGTGTTTGTGTGTGAAAGGAGAGGATCCTAAGGGGCAACATATTTAAAGCAGCTGGTTCTGACAGTGCCATGGTGGATTTCTAAGGGAACAAGTCTGCCTGCCTGACACAGCCTTGCATCAGCGAGTTTGCAAAGATCTGCTAAAATTGTCCCTTACACATCAACATAACAGTAAATATAATATATAATGTAATAAAGTAAAAATGATAAAGTAAAAAACAAGGCAGCCTGAAGTCAGAGTTGGGGAATATTGCATGATGAATCATTTCAAAATATCAGTTTGAAAGGAAGAAAAATGAGAGAACTCATGAAATTTGAAAAGTTTCATTCTAAAACACTTTATACCCATTTGGGGGAAAATATATTACTTGAACTTAATTGATCAATATTGTCAAAATGTTCAAGTTTAATGACAACAGAGCAGAGGAGTGTTTACCATGTTGAACATGTCATTTTGGAATGAAACTCTTCATGTGCAGCAGATGCAAGCCAGTGAGAAGCTCTCCTGTGTTAAATATATTGTTATGATCTTTACCTCTGGAGCACTGCATGTTAGTGTGTCAGAGGACGACGAGTGAGGACTCCTCCTTCCTTCCTCCTCATCCTCCTCTTCCTCTGAATTACACGCTTCAAAAGCCTCCTGCTTGTAGTGGTAGGGCTAAGTGATAATGGGTTAGCGTTAGGGTTAGAGATTCTCTGGTCATAAACCTTCAGAAAATGGCTATGGCTTTTGGGGAAACTGTCCTTTTAAGCAATAACTGTGAGGAAATTTTTCAGAATGCATACCACCACATGACTCCGTGACCAGTCATCTACTGATATCTGTAGTTGCCATTTCGCACCTGTTTTTCATTTTATGTGTATTTTTATTCTGATTTCAGATTTCAAGTAATTTTATTTGTTTGCAACAAAATAACAAGGGTCAGACAGTCACACCAGTGGTGACTGCTGTTGAACTCATATGGAGATATACATGCCAAAAAGTAAACATGTTCCACAAAAGTGAAATACTGTTTAAGGGTTTGCTTGAGCCTGCCAGTTGGGTGGAGTTTGCATGCATTCTGGAGCCAGGATTAGAACCGGCAGGTTCAGTCAATCCCAGACAACAGTTGGAATCAGTAACAGTCACCAAGCCTGTCTCTTGTGAGCTGGCCCTGATGTAAAATTTCCATAACTTTCCATAACTAGTCGGACTGCTTCAATCGTTCCATGACCTAAAAATGTTCTCCCTTCCTGGTTTGTCAATGTTGTTTTCATCTTAGATAAGTTGTAAAGGGCTGAATAGTCTGGTTTCAGTTACTGAAAACCACCATACCGTATAATATTCATTGAATATGTGAAACAATTTGGAAAATATATACTGCTATGTTCCTGTAAAGTGACCCATTTGTAAAATTCCCTGACTTTGCCTGTCTGGAAAATTCTGTGATATTCCAGAAATTGACCAGTGGGAACCCTGGACTTGGTGACTGTCATTTGAATTTCGCAAGTTGTGAAATCAAACACCACTGTCAAACTTGCATTATTGGATTATTGTTGCATTATTATTGTTGATGCTTGGCAGTGAACTCTACCAAAGATCAGTGTTACCTGGAAAGAGTTTCCTCGTGGAGACCCGTCTAGTTGCATTGTATCTCCAGGAAGGTCAGAGGCTTCTGTTATGGTGATGCCGACATCCTGTGTGGGGGTTGTTTCCTCAGCTTCCTCCTCTTTACCAACCTTGCTCTTTGATAGACAAAGAGACAAGAGATGAGAGAGACAAAGAGAGAGAGTGACAAACAGTGACCAAAGCAACAGCATACTCGAAGCGTAAGGGTTGAAACAAATGTTGTATAATGATTCTCAGCGTATACATATTTTTTTGTTCTACTCATTTTTGCCTATACTGTCGTGTTAAAACTACATACTGTACCTCCAGCAGTGCAGCCTGTTGTTGGCTGACTTCTTCCAGCTCCTGGAGCGGCTGAAAGAGCAGACTGGCTCTGGAGAAGACAGCCAGGCTCTCCTCCTCTCCCTGTGGGAGGCCCAGCTCTCCTTTACACCGCTCCATCTCCTCCAACGTCCTCTGCATCGACTGCACATTGGCCAGGATCACCTTGATGTTGAAAGAGAAAGACAGAGTGTGAACATTGTATAACTGTAACAAACTCTGAACATTTAGAGTTTTTAGTTTTTGGAGAACTACTTATTCTAGGATTAGATCAATATATCAGTTTGAAGAATTATTAGTAAATAATGGGTCAGTGATAATAATGATTCCATGCCTCACCTGTCGGTTGTGAAGATGCTCCAGAACAGTGATGTCGGAGTTGTCCAAGGAAGATAAAATCGTTCTGACCTTGGTTACATTTTTCTCCATAGTCCTCAGCTCTGCTTCCATGGCATCCACCACCTGGAAAGGAGATTGGCAATAACTTTTTTTATAGATGGTTAATTATCTAAAATCAAACAATAAAACAAACATATCCCTGTTAGTTCAGGTTCAATTACAAGCCTGTGAGGAAAATATTTTATTAGCTATAAATTTGCAGGATTGCTAAATTAAAATTCCATAATCACAAATGCCATATAGAGTGGTCCCTCGTTTTCCCTTAAACAGAAATTTAGGTCTGAGGAGTGCGTAGTTTGAAGTCCAAAAATTCAAACAGTTATCTTTTGCTGCTCTTTGGCAGCAGCTCAAAACTCAAAACTCCAAAAACACCTGAAAATGGCACTTGTCATTGTGGAAAATTTGCCTTTTTAAAGTAAAGAGCATGTGTTTCTTACTACAGCGGTCTGCAGGAGCTGCTCCAGAGGCCCTACGATGTTGCGTTGCATGGTCTGGACTTGTTGGTCGGCCTGGGCCAGCCTCTCCTCCTGGGTGCTGATGTCACACACAGCAGAGATTTCATCCAGCAGAGGCCTGAAGCCCCCTAGGCTGCCCCTGATCCGCTCAGCATCATCCAGGACCAGCTGTAGTTTAGGATGTTGAGTTACATTAATCTTTGCTATTCGTAAGAAACCTGTGCCAAAGCTTGTAGATATTGGTGAAAATAGTGTAATATAAGATTAAATATAATGATTCCCCTATGGAAATTGAGTTGATGCTGCAGCAAACAGTAACGGGATACAGAAAAGAAAAAATAGAATATAATAGGAGTGTTAAAGGCAACCCAAATTAAAATATATGAATCAAAGTATGTATGCAGGGTGTGCAAAATATCAGTAGTAGATACGTAGATGCATTTGTGTGTGTGTGTGTGTGTGTGTGTGTATTAAAGTTGTTTTTTTTTACAAATGTATAGATGTGATGCATACAGTTGGTGTGTGTGTTCATATGCACATGCATGACACATGCATGAGTGTTTGTTTTGCTTGGTGTCACTGACCTGCAGTGAGTTCGCATGACTCTGAAGGCTTCTGGCTGTTGTGTATGAGCAGGGAGCGCCGAGCCAAGACTGGGCCACTTCTAACCAGCCGGTGGCGCTGTGGAGCATGTCTTCAAACTCCTGAAGATAGGCAGGGATCTGAGACGGAGCAAAAAGGATAGAAAATTAAGGAGGACGGCACTACTTTACAGAAGTTAGAAGTTCATTCTCCCCAAGAACTCACACCACCTGCTCCTCTGTGTTCAATATAGAAGTGAGGGCTTGTAGGTGATGTAATGTGTGTGTGTGTGTGTGTGTGCCTAACCTTGCTGAGGAAGGCGGTGCGCTGCTCGGCCATGTGCGCCGCATCCTGGTAGAGCTGCAGCGGCTGGGTGAGCTGGTCCATGAGGAGGTGGGCTTGATCCGGCCGCTCCTCCGCGAGATCCTGCGCCTCGCTCTCCAGGAGCGTCAAGCGGCTGTGCCACGCGTCCAGCTCATCCCACACATGCTGGAGGATGGAAGAGGTACAGTTGTAGTCTGCATATATTCATGTGCATATTTCAGATGCTGAGTGCACACACAAATACACACAAATGGACACACCTTGAGTGTGTTTTGAGCCTCAGTGACTGTTGGACTCCTCTGCTTCAGTAACGTCTTCACTCCCTCCAGCCCAGAGTGCAGTTCCACCACTCTACTAGTTAGCTTACGAACTGGGTCGCTTCTGTCCAGGATCTGCAGAATGACCCCACATACACACACACACACACACACACACACACACACAGAATTTGTCCAAGGCTGCCAAATATCAGGACATTCAACTTACATAGTCAAGGATAAGGATAGGCACTTCTCTCCTCTGCTCTTCACCGATAAAAATTCCATCAGGGACGTTGGGAATCTGAGTCTGAAATTAACTTTTAGGCTCAAGGGCTAGTAAACTAAAAAAAATAACATTTCCATTCAAAATTACATGATATTCCAGAAATTCCAGGACCACTGGGAAGTGGTCCTGTTCCCATTAGCAGCATGTGCAATGATTTTAGATACTGAACTGAAACACACATAGCAACAGTGACAGTACATGTGTAAATATAAAAAGTTCAGCCAGTTCGACCTGCCATTGAAAATGTCTGTTCGCGACTGCCCACCCACCACTCTCACACACAAAATAAAGACAGAGGTTTGGAGTGAGATGACAGGTCACATGGTGGTCATATCATGTCGATCAGACCAGGATGGATTCAATTCTGTTTCCTGTTACCTCCTCCTCTGTTCTCTGAAGGGACAGTTGAACTTCTTGTATCCGCCGGCCGATATCAGCTGGAACCTCAGCATACATGCTCTGCACTCCGTCCATGATGCGCTGTAGCTTAGCCTTCTGGGAAAACAAGTCCTTTTTGAGCCCCTGTTGATGTAGAAGTGCGAGATGGAAAAATGTGAGGGACAGAAAGCGAGAGAGAGAGAGAGAGAGAGAGAGAGAGAGAGAAGGAGAGAGGATCAAAGGTTTCCCCTTTGACTCTTCCTTTCCAAACTCATTTAACTGATTTTCCAATTGAAGGTTCCAGGTAAGCAGTCTGTCACAAGTTCAATGTATTTTTAAAAAGGGAAGGATGACTAATTGAATACCCTCACCAACTTAAACGGTCAAAATTAAACATGGCAAATCATCACTCTTAATCACTCTTTTATCATGCTGCAGTGAAGCACTACAGGCAACTGAACAAATATATTAATGTGACAGAGCAGCATCAGTGCACAAATGGAAAGCTCTGAACCTTAAGGAAAAAAACAAATAGCTCTCAATAGATCTCGAGTTTTGAATTATGAACAAGTCAAGACCCTGAAGCTAACAGAAAATGTGCTCCCATTTGCTGCGCGGTACTGCTTTTGAAACTGTACAAAGACCATTCACAGATGAGACCGTTCAGACCGTTGGGGTAGCCCACATATCAAAAGACCACTTATGGCCAGGCTGTAATCTAATTAGTGTAGCTCCATGGGGTCTGTAGCTGCAACTGACAAAAACAGGCCTGCAAACATAGTTTATGTTGGAGTTAAGCAGGACTTGTAAATAGACCCTGAGGCCAATGTGCACTGTAGCACATTAAAAAGAGACAAAATTGTTATTTCACACTGTATTCAGAATGGACAGTGAGTGCCAAAGGAATGCATTGGTATTATTTTTGCTGATATAAAAAAATTTAACTTCCTTTGGCCCTCCTACAAAACTGAGCATCGATTTCCAATTGTCAGACTTTAAAGCAGAAAAGGCAGTGTGACCTGCTGTTGGCGTGGATTGGAACAGGTGTCCAGAGCGGGAAGCATGGCTAACACATGTTGCTCCACATCTCCTATCTCCTCTTGGACCCGCTGTCTCTCTTGCTCTTCCGCCAGCGCTGTCGTTACCACCGCCAGGTTCCTCTCTTTCAAGCTGTGGAGAACATTATCCGCTCAGCATCCCTGTCATTCAAGAATAATCTCTTATGAAAAGCTTCCACATGTATAATATATGTCTCACACCTCCTGAAGCTCTCTTGGATCTTCACCAGTCTTTGGCCCACAGGCCCAGGGCTGTCGGCGTCCTGGGGAATGGATAAGCTCAGGGCATGTTCCAGACGGTGCTCCAGGGAGGCCAAGGACTGCTGCTCCTGCTCCAGGCCAGCCTGGTGGATCTCAGCCTGGGCAAGAAGCTCTTGGGGCTCCCCCTGGGTGGAGCCCATGGTGGAGGAGTCAGGTAGCTCAGCCTGAAGACTGGCCAAAGAACTGCAACACTGCTCCATCTAAAGTAAAAAGAGTTAAATCTTCAATATTTTTTTAAATGTACTTATTTCATCTCTGTCATATCTCCTATATGTTGATGCTACAATGACCCAATTTCCTCTCAGGGATCAATAATATTCATCTTATCTTAGACACAGTAAATTCGCTTGAGTAAACCTTTCCTAAAAGAAGGGCAATTGAATGAACCATCTACTGTATGTTGCATGAAATCATTTTCAACTCACACTAGTGGTGATGTCCTTCCATTCCTCTCCTCTCTGCTCCGAGTGTGCCATCAGGAGGCCGACACCACGCCGTAATGATACCCAGCGCCTCCAGAGGGCGCTCAGCTCCCCGTCCTTGCCGACCCCACAGCCCTGCATCGGACATCCAGCTCTCAGTTCTTCTATCTTCCCTGCGAGGACGTGGAGATCCTCCAACAGTAACTTCATGCAGAGATTAAAAAAAGTTGGAGTCAGGCAGTATTCTCTGTACATGTACTGGACCTGGGTTAAATAGTGTCTGCAAATGTTCTTAGCCTTTATTTTTTACTTGTTTGGAGGAACAGATGCAATTCAGATTATGCCTGGTACATTTTTACTTTCAAATGTATTCCTGTGATTGTTCAAACATGGCACTCAGCCATCTGGTACTCCAAACAGATCAAAACAAACACTGAAAATAAGTTGTACACTAACTGTCAAAATATCTGACATGTCCATACAAGGCCCAAGTGGATCCAGTATGTATTCACAAATGCAGTTTAATGAATGCTGTGTCTTGGCATGTGCTAATCACCGCAGAATTAATGCTGCCTCTAACCTACCTTGGCTCTGTTTTGTTGCTCAACACACTTGTCATATGAAGTCACATGTTCAGCAGCACAGTCTGAGAGCCTGGCTTCAAACCTCGAAAGAAGTTGCTGTATGTCGTCATGACACTTCCTGTGGCTGTGTTCTCTTTTTGCACACCTACCAGGATGAGGAATATGAGATAAATCATTGAAGCATTAACTAGAAATGTGGAGCATATTTCATGATTGTTGTTAATTGTAATATAACCGACACACTGAGTTTTTAATGTTGACAGTGTTAGGAAAATTAGCAACATTTCAGTGTTACAAGGGCCAGTTTTTTCCCTGTTGATCTATTGTCACATACAGTATGTCACATGTGTACATGGAAGTATTTAGTGTACAGGTGAAGAGAATAAGAATCCCCCTTAGGTTGGGTTAGATAGCTCTGTTGGAGGGTTGTTACTTAGTGGTAATGCACTTTGTGAGTCTATTTATTACCTGTGCATTATTTTAACATGATTTACCCATGTAACATTTTGGCTGATTTTTCTTTTCCTCTCATAAATGCATTGTTTATCCTCGCCCCCTATAACCCCAATATAATACAATAGAATAGAACAGAATATAATACAATAAAACAGAATACTAAAATATTTGTCCACATTTGGAAATTTGCCTTTGGCTTTACTGAGGTTAAAAAAAAAATCATAGTAAATAATAATAATGAGAAAACACCAGACACAAGCTACACATAAGATGTTCAAATGTGCAGTTTTCAGTGGAAAGCAATACATTCAATTGATTAAACATTCAATGTTGTGGTTGCATGTAGATTGCCCTCAAGATGACAGATCAACAGATGATTTACTGCAACTTACATACTGAAATACAGAGGCATTTGCAGACTCAGTACATAATTTGCTGAAGATTACATTCTACACTGTAACTACATGACTTACAATTAATGTAAGTCATATTAACATATCAATATGTGACAAACTGTAAACAGTGGGAAGTGAGAAAAGACCGTACCTCTGCAGGGCATCCAGCCTGAGCTGGGCCTGGGCCTCCAGTGTAGCTCTTCCCACCAACAACTGACTCAAGATGCCAATGTGGAGCTGCTCAGTCTTTGGGCGGGAGAGGCAGGATTGCTGAGGTACCAGTTCCACAAGGTGGCAGATATGAGCCTGGAGACCATCTTCTAGGGTAGCTAGAGCCTGCTGGGTCTGCCGTTGCTCCTCAGTGCAGTCCAAAAACCCTCCAGGAGCTGACAAGAAGGTGGCTTCAGCGTTGTGAAGGAAGCCTATTGCTCCTTGAGCAGCCCAGTGATAATCCTTCAAGGATTCTCGAGCCTGAGACAAACTCTCCTGTTGGATACATGGTAAATGATCAAGAAAATGCACAATAAATTGGCAGGTTCAAAAGGGCTATAACTATATTATCCAAAAATATTTTAGCTTACCATCTGTGAATGCCACTCCTGCATGGTTGCATCCTTGAGGGAGTACAGTTCCCCATGGGTCCTCAGGTTCATTTTTTCTTTCCGTACCAAAGCCTCTAACACCCGCATCCCAGACTCCAAGTTTCTCCAAATAACCCAACACCTTTGTAGTTTAATATCTATGGCCTTTTCGTCTGGATCCACTTGTTCAGCTCCCTCTAGCTCCAGCCTTGTTCTTTGGAAAAGCTCCATCAAGGCAGGAAGCTCAGAACGAAAGCGCAGACCTTCCAGAAGCTTGCCCTCCAGGTTTTTGATATCATCTGTGACAGCCTGCTCCCAAGAGACCAAAGTTTCCACAGAGCTGCGAATCCTCTGCCTCTCTGAATTTAGCTGTGACGGGTACAAGTCCTGAGCTATGGCTTCCAACTGGTCAGCTGCTTCTTGACATTGTGTCTTCACCAAAGGAAGTTCAACCAAGAGTGTCTGACATAGTCTGAACCTCTCACCTACACTGACTGTTTTATCTTTGGCACGCTGGATTTGCCCTTTGGCAATGTCCCTGGATTCCTCCATTTGTTTCTTGAGGTACATATACTTGTCTTGCTCCAAGGCATGGACAGCAAGTGTTTTAGACCTGTCTTGCAGTTCACCAATGGTGCACAACAGGGAGCTCCGCTTGGCCTCCTGGCAGTGCTGAAGCGCTTGTATTTGACACTGATGTTCCATTAGCATGTGTTTCAATAGTGCAGTGGCTGAAAGGGTGTCCTTTGTTAAAGGGAATGTCTGCTGCTCAAGGTTGGTAGATATCTGCTTCAAGCTAGTCTGGACAGTAGATAACTCCTCATCTGACGAGGTCCGCTCGTGAATTAGCTCCTCTAATTCCCAGCTGGTTGCTCGCTCATGAGCCAGCAGTCCATCCAACTCTGTCCAAAGGCCTGAGAGTCTGTTAACTAGGTAGCGGCTCTCTGCTGGTCTTAGCCCTACTGCTGTCTCCTTACTATTCTTTGCCAGAATGTCCACCAGAGCTATTTGGCTCTCTATTTCCTGAGTGGCTAATTTGTGGACCCTAAGCTTGCTCTCCAGATTTAGGATGTCGGCTTTCGAAGCGTTCTCAACATGGGGATAGGGGTCTCTTTTAACATGTTCTTCTGCTAACCAGGCATCCATGCTAGTGAGCTGGTGTAGTAGCTTCTCCCTCTCCTGCAGGTTCTTCTCCATGATGTCCAGAGCATGAGCCGAGCTGTGAGCAATGGCTTCATAGAGGTCTTCTATTGTCTTCAGTGAGGTAAGCACTTGTTCAGTTTCCTCCTTGTCCATGTCAGAGGCCATTGCTTTTATTTCCTCAAATTCTACTTGCATCTTGGACTGTCTAGACAAAATATCAGTTTGAAGTTTCTTCATCTCAATAATTTGGATACGAGCCTCCTCAGGGAAAAGGGCCAACTTTTTCCCAAGTGTGATGTGGTTCTCTGCCTGCTTGGCCCACATGACCAAGTCCTTTAAGTGCTTGTTGATCTTAGCTAAAGAAGTGCTACCAATACTGGGTGATGAAATGTCAAGCTGGCTCTTGGTGACATTGAACAAGGACCTCAGTTTCTGAAGGACACGTCCAATCTCGTCCTTCTCTTTCCGACCTAGAGAGAAGTGGCCAAGAGCATCTGACTGTGACTGTAAGTGCAGATAAAGCTGGCTATACAGTTTTAGATCTGTGGTCAGGCAAACAAATTCTAAAGTGCTTTTGCTGTCGTGAATTGTCTGAGAGGATTGCGAGAAAGTGTTCGATTTCTGAAGAGCCTCAAGCTTGGCCTGAAGTTGCTCAGCCTCTTTTAAAAAGAGAGAGGATTGAGAGGACGAGTTTGAGGCATGCCTCAGTGCTCTTTTAATACTCCCTTCTAAAAGCCTCCATTCCTCCTGGATATCCCCAATCTGGGCAAGCAGAGCACCTGAATTTTCAGCTTCGCTCAGGTGGACTGACAATTGGCTACTTAACCGGAGCAGCTCTTCCATCATGCATTTCTTCTGCTCCATGGTTCGCAGAAGGACATGGAGTTTGTCAGCTTGAAGGGCACTGCTTCCCAAAACATTTCTGACAAAAACCCAGAGAAAAGAATGTGAGTAAAAGTACACAAACTATCATTATCAAGTACTTATAGCAATAATTAACTGCAGCAAATGCTCCTTTTTTTACTCACAAGCTCATTTTTTCCTTCTCGGCAGCTAGAACCTCCAAAAATGCTCTGGTAGTCTTCATCTGTCTGTGATACTGTCTGACCTGGTCCAGCTGTGCTGCTTTGACCTGTACTGTGGCAGACGCATCCAGCATTGCAGCGCTCCATCGTCCCTCCATGATTTTCAGGGCTTCTGGGTCACAAACCCTGGTAGCAACCATGCTGTTCATTGTAGCTATTTGCTCCAGCACACAGCGTCTGTGGTCCTACAAAAGACAGCAGACAGAATAGAGATTATTTGACAGTATCGTCTGTTGCTCAAATGTCGTAGAACAGAGCACTATCAATTACATCAAACTAAAACTCTACTGAAACAAAAGTTAGAGGAAGGTACAGAGGAGGTGAAAGAAACCCCAGAGAGTTTGTGGGGGAACCTCCCATAAAGAAAGAGGACAATGTGGTCGGTTATTAATACACAAAATATGAAGATATACAAGAAAAATGTGATACAGAGTGAGTACAATGAAAAAAGAGAAAAAGGTAAAATGGAAAAATAATAAAATAAAATAATTGAACAATCCAACAACGTAAATGTAAATTGAAAATTGACCTTGGGTAGTTCTGAAGAAGGCAATGTGAAAGATAGAAAAAGACCTGGTGGCATAACAGTGAATCTGATAAATTATGGGTGAACATGTTATCAAAACTGGCAGGCAGGAGAGTCTATGTATCCTTACATTAACCAGGACCAGGGACTGACTAGGAAAAGGCCTAAGTAGAGTAATAAATAAATTACTTTGTAAAACCCTCACCTCTGCCTCATCCAGTTGTTTGGACATGGCTGTGACATTGAGCTGGGCTGGTTGATAGCGACATGCCAGAACTTTTAGGACGGTTCGTACCAAGTGAATCTCTGGTTCGCTGGGAGAGGACTCCATGGACCAAGTTAAATTCATCTGTTGTGCCCGCTACAACAAAAAATAAAATAATAATATTAATATTATAATAATCATAATAATAATAATAATTTTAAAAGCAGGGGCTAGAGCAAACAAGATCATCAAATTATCATTCCCTGATTACTTGTTTAAAAACCTCTAAAAGAGCTAGGCTAACAGGCTAGAAGAAGAAGGCTAAAATAAATCACAGACAGACAGACAGACAATGATTTATGAACAAACTGGGCCTCAAAGGCAACAGAATTGACCAGAGATTGTAAAGTTGCATTCCTTTCTTTCAAGTTCAAGGTTTACATCTTTTACTTTTCTTCTATTGCCAGGGGCATATGTGTGCATACATACATGAAAATGTTATATTTTTCCTAAAGTTATACAGTATCACAATGTGTATCAAAAAGCAGTGAAACTGTCAGTACAAGTCAGTGGACACTGTGAGTAATTAGGCTCTGCTAATGACCCTGCAGGAAATCCCTGTGGCTCAAAGCTCGTTGTGGGATGTGGATCTTCCTGTCAATGGCATCATGGGAATACAGTATCATCAATCCCAAGGTACATCAAACTGCCATTCTTATCTGTTCACTGAGCCATGCATTTACACTTGACTTCTTGCCATTTGAGGACACTTGGGAATTATGCACATATTTCAAAGCATATGACTCACACTGACAGAACTTTCATTGCTATGTCAATTTAATGTACTGCGTGCAACTACATAGATCTGAATAATGGACACAGTGAATTAATATTCTCTGTCGTTTCTTCAACTGAATATGCAACTACCTTTCTGTGCACAAATTCTGACAACAGGTCAGGACAGAACCTTTACCAACAAATACATACATTTCCCAGGAACAAGACAAATATGCAGTGTAACATAGCAAGCCTATTATAGTTCTAACAAGGCTAGCTCTAGCACAGCAAGCTGTTTTTCCACCTGAAGCAATTTGATGCAATACTCACATTAATAACTTCACTTCTTTCCACCAAGCTCTGGATTTCAGACAAAATGTCCTGCATTGTGGACTGGTGTTTGGGGGACTCTGGTGATCCACCTGTCCTCTCCCCAGCCCCAAAATCGGACGGCGACCCTGAAGCCCCTGTCTCAGGCTCCATGCCTTCTTGGATCTGAGGGAACATGCACAAAAGCCCAGATTTTAGCCTTCTTCTTCCCCGTGTTTGGCACAAGATAATAACAGGGCTTCCTGTTCTTTCCTGGTTCCACAGTAGCGACTAGCATTGTGTTGACGGCGGCCCTGCAAGTCAGTACAGCTATTAACACAAGAATGTGCCCGAGTAGGGAGCTGTCTGCCCTGAGGGAGAAAGGCCCAGTTCCAAATCTATTCATTTCAAAATGTACTCTGACTCTGCACCTCCTTTGAGCAAATCACTCATCTTTTAAGACTTGGTTAGAGAGGGCAAGCACCTGTAACATAACATGAACTGTCAGGCCATTAGTTCAGAAACAAGTGAGGAGCCTTTTAGAAGTGTTTGGATGCGACCAAGGTGTGCCTTAGAGCAGGGCGTAGGTAAGGCGGGAAGTGGATTTGAAATCATAGGTGACTGATTTGTGGTGGAAAAAAAAGCAGTACAAAGAAATAATTCCTTATTTTCATAGGAGAGCTTGTCTATGTTACAAATATTTGTCAGTGTCAGTGTTCATATGATCAATTCAACAGTTTTTAAATAGCAATTGATGAAGATAGTACTTGCAGTTGCACACTGCAAACGTGAGCTTACAATAATACAGAATGTACAGAAAATGTATTCTGTACAATGTCTAAGAAACTATGCACTAATAGAAAAGGTTTAACTTAACACCTGAAGTATTTCATCTATAGTGTAAGTGTACACTTGTCTTGAGAAAGAATAATTTCTTGACACAGGATAAAGAAGGTTCCATATAAAGGTAAATGCCAGACTTAAATCTATGATTGGACCTTGGATGAATAATGACTTCAAAATGCCAAACAGTGGGAAAGACTCGCTAATGGAATGAATTTTCTTAAGACAAATAACAAGTTCCAGTTGGATTTAGGATAAAATTACAGTGAGAAAAATGTCAGAAAAATCTAAGGGAAGACAACAACAACCAGCTGGCCGTGTTTCAGCGAACACACACCCACTCTAGCTTTAAGCAGCAGGCAAGGTAAGGAAAGGAAAATGGCCTGTAAATGTCAAAGAATACATTGGTTTACAAGTGTCTCTTATGCAAGCAAGGACTGTGGCTTTAGCTGGGTATGAGTCTTGTGCCAACCAACTGTTCAATGTCATTCAAAAGCAATGAAGGATGACATTAAAGCAGTGAAGAAGTGAGTAACCAACTTCTTCAGCTCAAACACATCATATACATTTATATATCATTAAACCAATATATTAGTCTAACCCTAATTACAGGTACAGGTGTCATTCATGTTAACGCGGAATATAGCCTCGTTTCAAGGGGAGTCCCTTCCCAGTCTCATATCCAGGAGTTGTGTGTTTCCCAGCATGCCACACTACAGATCGAGCTAATTCAAAAGCTACACTTTTGCATTACATGAAAAGGTGAGAAGAAAGAACGAAAAGAGTGACTACACAAGGATAAAAAAATAGGCATAATGTGAATTAAATTGAATAAAATCTATGAGGAATTAAATATGTCTCCCATTTGCATTAAAAAAAAACATAAAATGGAATAAAAAAAATCTTTTACCTGTTCCTGTGGCCCCTCTGTGGCCCCCAGCAATGCAGAGAACTTTGATTCACGTTCTGCTTTCTGGAGCGTAGCACTGTCTTGCAGACTTTCTGCCACATATGAAGTTTTAGTCTCTGGGCATCCAGTGTCAGTCATTTTTTCTGTGTTATTTCTGTCTGTCATCCCTGTATATCTCTTGCCTGTGGTCTCTGTCTGTGCGGCGTCAGTAGCTGTCATCTGGGTGTCAGTGTTGTCAGTGGCAGGGAGTTGTATTTGTGGATGGCCCAGTGCCACCACTGAAGGCAGATTCCTTAACCCAGAGCGTGGCACCGAGCTCTCTGCTTGCTCATCCGTGTGGCAGCAGTCTGTCATCTCTTCTTGTGCGATGCCAGGAGATGTTGTCGTCTGTACTGTTTCAGAAAGAGCTGTGCCGGTGAGTTCAGATTCACCAACAGAGTCACATGATTTGGGGCGATTCAACACCTCACTCTCTGTGAATTCAGGACTTCTGCAGTTTTCACTCTTTACTTCTTTGCATGGCAATTTGGCACTCATAAATTTCAATTCTACTGTACTTCCTAATGTCAAGGGGTTTTCCGATGATGAATCAGCAAATTGAGACGCATTTGATTCAAGGATATTCGAATCAAGGCTTTTCTGTTCTGATTCAACACTGTTTAATGTAGCGAGTGTCCTCCCTTCTGTTTTCTGGTGCTTTGCATCACACAGGTCTACCGCTTGTGAGCTGGATACATCTGGGCCGCTGACTCCAAAGTTTTCGCTTTGCTTTATGTGCTGTGGCTGAGACTGAGGCAACTCCACGTCCAACACAATTGTAAACACTTTCTTTGAGGTCACACCGATGTCTTCAGCATCAGTCACTAACTGTAATGTCTCTGGCTCTTGAGTGCCTGACTCAAACAGTGATATCTCTGTAGGTTGTGTTGCGAGGTGTCCAGACTCATCTTCGAGGGCAGGTACACACAGTAATTGCTCTCTCAACTCCAGCTCCACACCACTAACAATTTCTGGGTATTCCACCAGTGATGTGACACAGTGTATAGAATCCACATCCTGGGTATTTTCAGTGCCTACTGCTGACAATTCTGGGTCCAGGATTATGGAAGTGACTTTCTGCAATGGCTCACTGTTCTCTTGCTGAGCGATTAAACCCTTGTTGGAAGTAAGTAGGGAGTCTGACATTGAAGATTCTGTATTGCTTCCAGGAGGTGACTGTGAAGCCTGGCGGTGCCCGTTGCTGAGAGCAGGCGGACTGCTATCAATGTTACTGGTGCTGCCATCATCTAATGGCCTGACTTCGAGAGCATCTACATCTGATGTGCCATAAAGACGTTGGTTGAGATCAGCCTCCAAGATAACGGTGGCTACTTTTGGTGGAGTCAACGTCAATTCTTCTGGTTTGATATATGTCAATGTATCTTCATGGGTTTTTGATATAAAAACACCTGGGATTTCAGTGCCTGGGAGTTGATTTGGGGTTAAGAGATCTTCCTTGGGTGTTTGCATGAGGCTACCTGCAGTGCACATGCCTGAAGTCTCTGCTTGCTGCATAGAAATACATCCTTGGTCTTGTTTTGTACCATCGGCTTCCACAGTTGGTCTCCCTGATGTTTCCTTGGCAGGCTCCGCGCAAGGACTAATTATTTCTGAAGTGTAATAAGTCCCTCTGATTTGAGTTTTGTTGTCGTTCTGATCCGTTTCAGAATGTTCCTTCCAGCCTGTGGAAGAAGGGTGAGGGGACCCAGGACTATACATGGCCATAGTTTCATCACATGATGTTGAACACAGTGTTTCACTTCTAAAAGATTCTTCATCAGCTGTGCCGTGCAACTCTTTATTGCCCAATTCCACTTCACCATGGCCTTGGCTCAGCTGTGAAACCCAGAAAGCAAACACAAATAGTAAATACCTGATTATAATCATCTTTCCAACCATAATAATATGTTGAATAATTACCACTTCTCTAAAAGGAAACTCACCGGGTGTTTAGATAAGGTGTCGAGCAGATGCGTGCTTTTCTTGAGGGCATTTGAGGCACTTTTTTCCAGTTTCTTTGTGAGCTTTTGTCCCAGACAGTTCAGGAAAAAGTCTTGTTGTGAGAGCGCCACTTGAAGGGTTTGCTGAAGCTGCAGACCCTCATCCAGAGTCGCCTATGAGGAACACACACACAGGGAAACAACTCCATTTTAAGAACAGCTCTGCAAAACAATAACCATAATCTCCTGCCTACCTGGGTAGACAAATCATATATTTTTGTGCAGACAGCATGGGGCAAAAGATAATAGCAATGGCATTAACACAAAGTGCACACTCCAACAGCATATTCTTTACAGAGTTATTATTGCTACTGTGCTTTCTTGTAAACAACCCATTGCCATGCACTTATGGATCATAACAAGAGCATAACAAGGGCCAGTTCAAATCAAGACAACGAATAATTATTTTTTATTTGATTTCATATTATTATTCAGAGGAACAACGTTACAATGTTCTGTATATATTGATGGTTCATTGTTGGGTGGTTTATTCATTTGGCCCTCATACAATATACTCATTAAAGTTTAATCTTAAATAAGCTTTTATGACTTTTATGATGTATTTTATTTTAGGTAGTTTTGTTGGCAGAGATTATAGCTTCAGTTAAATGATTGCAAATACATCTTCATACAGTATATAAAAGGCACAATATTGAAGACTTACAAAAACAGACAGAACAGAATAGTATTTCACTGCCTGATTTCATGTTTTGTTTGTGAAGTGGAAGCTAGGCATACAAACAAATTACACGTCCATTGACTATCTGTGTATCTATGAATGGATAACTATGTATGGGCAGATTGGTAAGGATTACCTGGCTTGAATGTGATGGTACAGCCTGTACTGTTTGGCTCCACTGCTGCAGCTGCCTGATGATCTCTCTGACCCTGCTGGCAGTGTTGTCTGCAGACTCCTGCTTCTTTTGGAGAAAACTGGACCTGAGGCTACAGTGGGAACAAGAGGGAGAGAACGCAAACCAGTGGGGAAGGAGAAGGAGTTCATATGAGATTTTAAAATGATAAAGGTGCTACGTGTCGCATTTTTAAACATCAATATATCATTGTCAAATTAATTGTGGTTCCTTGGGTCAAACTGCTGTAAACAAATGAGATCATGGTGGAGATGACTGGCAGCTTCTCGCTCACATCAGTATTCAGTCATCAGTATTGTTTCTCAACATCAAGGATAGAAGAACAGCGCCCCCTGTTTTGTGCCATAATGCAATCCAATACATTCCCGTCAAAGAAGTCACACCCTCGTTTGTTTACAGTAATTATACCAATGTCTCAATATTAATGTGGTAATGTGGTAACACATAGCACCTTTGAAGTGACTGCAACCGCAACATGGATATTTTTACATATGGTGGCTTTATGTGGATTGTTATTCATTCTGAGGAATGCAATCGTACCTGTCAAGTTCTTTAGCAACTGCATCGACAGTCAAAGACACATTTGCAGGAAGCTTTTCTTGCGTGACCTTTGACTCTCCGGTGTTTTGCAGGTCATGAACTCTTGCAGCAAACTCTGTCAAACTGGTTTCACAGTCCTGAGAAAGATAGAAATGTCTTCTGTCATTGATAGTATTAACTACTGTCTCTCTCTGTATATGTGTGTGTATACATGAAGAATGCATGACTCCAGGAACTCATTACACAGTGTTAATCTGGGATAAAGTAACATGAAGGATCCTTAACGCTACCTGGATTTTACACCACTGTTGTTGAAGCTGGCTGATATCAGTTAACACTTCATCGTCCCCAGACAGATTTCCCAAACGCTCAGCCAAGTCTTTCAGTGCTTTCTGTAAACAGGAGGCTTCTTCCTTCACTCGCTGAACTCTCTGGGTCCCGTTCTCTTCAAGCTGTGCCACATTTTCTCTGATGCAACTCTGTAGTGCCCCCTTGTGGTTTTGGGGGCTACTGACTTCCTGAGCGAGGCTGGTTTGAGCCTCGGCTGCCATCACACTTATTACAGCCTGTAAGAAATATGTTACTTAGTGTAGATAGTTTATATAGAGGTAAGTAACATACTGTTGGCACCATTTTATCCAAAGCATCATACATTGCTGTGAGTGCAGGCGTTTTTAGTGATACACATAACAGAATGACAAGCAACCACCTCTGATGTGTCCAAAGTCATATGTTAAGATTTGTACAACTTTTCAATAACCAAATGGATCATATTCAGATTTGTACAGAATAAGATTTACAGAAATCAAACTTTTAAGTAGGTGGGGTTTCTCACCTGGGTATTGTGCAGACTCTGCTCTATGGGACTCTGGAGGCTGAGGCTTTCGCTGAGTGGAGAGTCAACCTGCTGTATGTTGGTTTGGAGGTTGTGGTATCGGTCCAGCAGTTTGCCACACTTTCTCACCAAGGTAGATTGCTTGAGCGGGCTGCTTTGTAAGGATGACAGAAGCTGACTGAGGGTCTCTGTTCTCTCCCTGCATGAAAACAGGTGAGCAAAAAGTCAACACAACAAAACAACAAAGTTTATTCACATTGTTAAATTTGTTAGTGAGGGGATTAAAACTCGTTTGGACTCTTTTGTGTCTCTCATGGCCAGGAGTCAGGACAGATTATACGTCCTACTTGTTCTTTTCACGTTCTTGGTCCACAGGCTCTGAGGTGGCCATTTTGGATGTCACTGAAGATATTTATTTTTGACTATGCCTTCAATCCTGTAACCCTGACGAACCACCTTGTTGTTTAGTGTTAAAGCTTTGTCAATTCCTTTGGTTCTTTTTCATGCACCTTGGACGAGACCTTTTTGCTGTTTCCACTCCACCACATCAGTACAGCTGTGACCTACCTAGTCCTGACTCACAACTATCTGTTGCATCATAAATAATGTCTTCACCAATACTTCTATCATCCTCTCGTGTCAGTAGAAACAGACATGTAGCTATATATGAGTCAATAGTGAATAACAAGCTGTACAAACCTCCATCATTTATGACTCTTAGCATGAGTCAGAATCACTATATATTCCAGGCAGAGCCACTGCAGCTTGTCTTTCACTTTGCAGACCCACACATGTACTTGGTTTATTAAACCACTGATCTGTTTCTCTGCCTTATTCTTCACTGAAATCTTCAGTTCTTAGTCTTGAGTTGACCTGAGGCCTTCATGGTTTAATAGAGCACATCTGCCTCTATATTACCCATGTCACAATCACAAGTAACAGTTATCATCCTAATCAATCATCTTTTGAAAGAAACAAAATGGTTATTTAGTATGAATATCTACTGTTGGCAAAATGTGCCAAATAACAGCTCATAAATAAACCTAAAATGCTCACCCCCTCACTTAAGACCTTACAGGATTTGTTAATTCACATATATGCCTTTACTTGAGTTAGAAAACCTTTGTTGTTTTGTTGTTACCTTTGTTGAAATGCTTCCTCTTGCAGGAGACTACCATCCTCCTCTGCTTTTTCCTCAGCAGTTTGCAACCATTGTTCCAGATGCTCACTCTCCCTTTGCAGCCTAAAACGCACATGCGTATGCAAGCACACACACACACACACGCATACGCACAACATAAATTAAAGTGACACCATGGTGACAAAATGATTCCACCGTAGAATGCACACGTGATCAAGCAGCTATTAGACAAAGAAACAGAAAGCATCTGATCAAGGTCCAAAAAAACCTGACCAGAAGCTGTCTCACATCCTTATCATTCTAATGCATATATGGTATTATTACATATTATATTGATTAATTTTATGTAGATGCATGTTCCAGAGAGGCATGAATAAGCATTTCACTGCAGAGGTGTAAACCCATGTGCTTTACACGTGACAGTCGACTTGAAACTTGAACATTAAACTTCTAAGTGTGACCTCTGTTACCTGTTGAGAGCCTGGACATCCCTCTCAGTCTGCTCCTCCACCTGAGAGAGGAGCTGGTGGGCGGCTCTGATTTCCTCCTGCAGCTGAATCCCATCCACAGCCAGACTCTGGAGGCTCTCTGGGATGGCTATGCAGGCCATGAGACGCAGGTCCTCCAGCAGCCCATCAGCCTGATCATTCTGGGTCTGGAGCTGGCCACCGATATCCTGAACAGGAAAAGAAGTTAGTACAGAGAACTTACTAGAGGAAAGATTAGGATTTTAAAGCCTTGGCCATCAATGTCTGCAGTATACAATTCAAACATAAATTTTACATGTAATTTCATTCTTAAAACGCAAGAATTTAATGTAAAAATACACCCATACAAATTTAGATGACATAGTTTCACTTGACTTGCCCAAATAGATTTCCCACCAATGACCACCCAATATCAGAATTTTATTTGGACAAATAGGGTGAATCTACAGCATCTCAATTAGAATGCAATTTTGCATGCTTGGCCCTTACTTGAATTTTTGCGAGGACCGTTGCGGCATCCGGGCCGCTGAGAGTGACGAGGGAGTCCTGAATCTTCTGGAGGGAGTCGTGGCACTCGGCCATCCTGGCACTGACGTGTCCCTTAGCTGCCACCATATGCCTGTAAACATCCTCCACTTCACAAAAAAGCTCCTTCACTTGCTCCATCTTCTTTCTCATCTGGGTCTCCACCACCTAGACAAAACAAGGAATCAAATTAAGGCTGGTCATAACTCACTCTGATCAATCTCTGGCAAGGCACCGAGGCCCCAGGTATGAGTCTGAAAGGTCAGTGTGTTAAATGAGGGTAACATTGCTTCTTAGCTCCTGTCGGGAATCTGGCTATACAATGTTGGACTAACAGTAATCTGGAGATTCTGCTGGTTTAGACAGCTATACAGGTTACAGTTACAGTAGTCAAGATGTTACAAAATAAAGGCATGGATCAGAGTTTCCAAGTGATTAAAAGACAGAAAACCTCTAATTTTGGAAAGTCTCCTGAGTCATAGAAAACACAACTGTACAACTGTTTCAACATGTTTGTCCAGGCTTACATTGGGGTCGAAAATTACTCCAAGACTATATCTATTACATCTACCTAGCTATCCTGGTTACTCTGTCCCAGTCAGTTACATGCTGTACCTGCAGCTCCAGAGGGGGCTCGGTGCTTTGGAGCAGCACCTGGATCTCAGCGGCTCTGCAGTGGAAACGCTCCATATTCTCCTCTTGGGCCAGGATCTCATCCTGGAGGCAGAGAGAAGGGATCGTCGGTCAAAGCAAGCTGGAGAAAACTGGACACCCTGCGACTGCCCATCAGACGGCCCAGAGAGGTCACGGCCCACAAAACAACAGAACGATAACAGCAAGACGGTTTTACCTGCAAGGCCCTGACTTCTTCCTCAGTCTGAAAGGATGGAGACTGAGTAAACGCTGCCAGCTTGTTGACGGTCCAGCTCTCCACCTCCCCCCCCAGCTGGAGGACCCCGTCCCACAGAGCCAGGCCGAGGTGGAGGTTGTCGAGGTGAGAGTCTGTTCTTTCTGTTACCTGCAATAACAGTTCCAGTTACAGATACAAGCTATAGGTTAATGCTAACAGGTTACACATCCATCTCACAACACGTACATGGTGCATGTGTGCATTATGGTGAGCTACTATATTATAAATAATAATAATGCAAAAAGATATAATTTACTTTCTTAAATGAAGTATTCCAATTAAAAAAGTGACAAAAATACACAAATGAATGCAGAACCTGAAAAATACAGTCTTGGCTCATCAAAATCTCTTTCTTTTGTTCTACAACAATACAATAATACAGGGACTATGACACTAAATCATAACTACTGTAGAAGTACTGTAGGTAAGGGTAAGGTGAGAGTTGAAAGTGACCTAACTCACATCTAGCCAGCGGTCCATGAGGGCGTCGGCTTCGCCCTCAAACGGGATGATGGTGCATTCTGGGATCTTACGCAGATGAGTCTGAAGCTGCCTGCAGATACTGCGGACCTCCTCTATCCCATCGCCGAGGCCATTCAGCTCTGCCTTCGTTGCCTGAACCTGAGAAACCACACACACACACACGATAAATACACAAACACACTCAACAGTACATGTAGTGTATGCTAAAGTGTTAGCATGGAGCCCCAGAGCCAATGATCTACTCGGGACACATGGATGATTTTGGTGTCTATGTTCTCATCACTTAATGGGTAAGTCTTCCAAAACAGTTGTATTCCTTTAAGCTAACTAAACTGTGCAGCATACCGTAGAGTGGAGTCTCTGCAGGTTCTCTTTGCCCATGTAGGAGGCTTGTTCGCTGATGGTGCACTCTGCTCTCTGCAAAGTACAGCTCAGCTCACCCCGAATGCTCTGAAACCTCTTCAGCAGCTCTGTTAGGACACGACACTGTTCCAGCCTGTAAATTGTCCACCCACCCACCCACACACACACACACACACACACACACACACACACAGAAACCCACGCATCAAAAACTACTGCACACAACTTGAGCGACTTAGTAATGAGCCATAAGAGACTGAAACAGGAATCATGAAACTTCATATACTCTGCTCACTTCTTCCCACCCCTCCTCTCCTTACCTTTCAGTCACTGCTCTCTGAGCCTCCGCCCAGAGATCCTCCATCTCTCCGATGTGTCTCACGTCAGGAACGCCTGATTGCGAAGATGTATCGCGCAAGTACTGCAGCTCAGACTGCTGGTCGGCAAGACGGCTGTCCAGCCCTGTCAAGGCACGCACCCTGCCAAGGAAGAAACAATCGTTTGTGTATTGACTGACTGGTGTACAAGGAGAGAAGATAGAGATGGAGCAGAGATAATGGCATTTGTGAATAATTATTATTGCCTTGTGAGGATTATTAACTTATTAACTAGTCTTAGACATTTAGAGCATCTGAAAGTCAGTTTAGTTACATAACACTATCTTCAGTGTTCTGACACTGTAAACACCACCTATCTGATATTCCAAGCAGGCTAAAACAAACACTAAAGAATTATTTGCAGATACTACTGGACCCAGGTCAGTGTGATACCTCTGCTGGACAGCAGGAAGAGTGGGCTCCTGCAGTCCCAGCCGCTCAGCTGCTCCCTGTATCTCCCTCAGCGCCGCTAGTAAGGCAAATCTACTTTGGATCGTGCTCTTCTTCTCTTCTCCCTCCTTCTTTCCCTGGCTGCTTCCTCTCTGGGCCTTGGCCTTTAAGACCTCACCCTCAGCAATCCGTCTTTGAGCCTTGTGCTTCTCCTCCTGATTCTGCTCTTCCTCTGTTTGTGTGCGGGACTCTTCATTCCGTTCGTTCCATCTGCTCTTTTTCGGCTCCAACCCTGACTCCGGTTCCATCCCACTTGGAGTGTGATGCTCCTGCTCCTCTGCTTGGCCCTGCCCAGGTGAATCATCCCTGGTCTTTGTCCAGCATGTCTCCTTAGGGTTCAATTCCTCATTCTCTGGTATTTGCTCCTTTCCTGGATGGCATAACTCCTTCTCTTTATTCTCCTCCCTCCTGCTTCCGGTCAGCTCTTTGTCCACCTCTTCAAGTCGCCGGGACAAAGATACTACCACATCCCGGCATGTCACTGTTGCACCATCCAAGCTCAGAGTCATCCCCGCTGCCTTTATGAGGCTGTCAACACTCTCAGCTTGTTCCCTGGCACTCCACAACCTCTGATGCATTGCCGCCTGCCAGGAATCTCTCTCCTGGTCCCGCGCCGCCTCATTTCGCTGCCTGTTGGGCTCCTGGTTTGCTAGCAGGTTTGGGATCTCGGCCTCGGCTTCCCTCGCCGTGGCAAGGAAGCGCTCCAGGGCCTGGGCAGCTGACTGAACCTTCTCCAGCCGCTGTCTGAGCTGGTTGACATGATGGACGCTGGTGTGGAGAGCGTGGCAAAGGCATGAATCGATAGTGGGGTCCAGCCCTTCCCTTTCCTCCTCAGTGCCTCGTCCTGATAGCTTTCTCATTTCAGATTGCAGTCTGTCATCCATTTCCTGGGTATTGCATCAAGGATTAATAAATATATGGATATTTTCCCGAATCAAACAAGTATTAATGGTTAGAACAGAGCATAGACATACCTTTAAGTCAGATACAGTTCTAGGATCAGCCAGGGTAAAGGAGGAGATGTCCATGGTCTCTCTGGTGATCCGGTCCAGCTTCTCTGTGATCAGTGCCATCTGACCATCTGCAGACTCTATCAGGTCAGCAGTAGTCTCGAGGGATGCCATTCTAACACAAACACCAAAGCAACAGCAACATCTTTTACATTTTCAGTTCTTGTGAAATGATGGCACTTCTGAGTGAAGTTACTGAAATGATAATATTCAATAACAATATATTAAAGAGACAATAAGTAAGATATTTACTGCCCCATAGCACAAAATGACCATAATATATCATAATATATCCTAGAACTTAGTCTCTTAAAATACATACACAAAACAAATACCTGTTGAGATGTTTGAGAAAAGACCACCAACAAGAATAAGGGGTGAAACGCTGCTTCCTGTGTAAATAGAGTAATCAATACTTGTAATTTGAGAGGTGGACTGTACCTGGTCTGTAGGCTGATCTGTTGGTCCCGCCACTGCTGAATGAGCTGCACCCTGTCCCTCTCCACTCCACCCTGTCCCTCCCCTGTCATCAGCTGGGGGAACTGGGAGAGCTGGGCATACTGGAGCTCAAACTCAAACCACAGCGCCTCTGTTTCCTGCTTTAAAGTCTGTTGAGAGGATGCATATTTACAAAAGTAATCAAAGAAATAATTTGATGGTAGTAGCTAGTGGTATAAAGTGATTTATTGAAGGGACATAAGTGATGGTGCAACTGGCCTGTAGGTGCTTCTGCTGGGTCTGAAGGGTAGAGATGGTGAATGGGTCTGGGATAAACTCCTCCAAGCGCTGCCCGTTCTTTTGGAGTTGAGACTGAAAGGCCAAGCAGGAGTCTCTGTACCTAAAGGTAGAAGATGTACACAATGACTCACTGTGACAGTTACTGGGAGGGAGCATGGTGCAAAACCTGTGATGTCACATTCACCTCACTAGTGGCTATGTTTATCTTTATTTCACTGAACTTAAAACAAAGTACAATGAAGACTTTGTCATACCTTCAGGATAATTTTGTGTCGGTAAGTGTGATAAAAACAGGAACAAGAAAGATAACACAATAATACACTAACACTCAATTGTCCCCTCAGTACACCTACTGACACACATGTTCACTAACTGAGGGCCTCATTGCTATTTCATGCACGCAAATTTGTCTGCATTAATAAGAGAATATTAGTTGTTTACAGTACTGATAGCAAATATAAAGAAATAAGATAAGATGACATAAGATGAAACTTCAATGATCCCTGTGAGGAAATTGGGTAATTGCAGCAGTAAATTAGTAACAGGATACAGCAAAGACAAAATGAATGTAAATGAGAATAGAGTGAATAGAGGTAGGGGTATAAACAAAAACACAAGGTTAAAAAGTTAAAAAACATTTGCAAAAATGCATTAAAGTTGTCATTGCCACAGGATTGCTGCTCCAGATGTCTGTAGGATGAATTTACCCTGGATTTCAATTAGACTTTTCTTCTACTATACTAATCTGTAAAGTCCCAGTTGAAACTTTTATAAACTAGGGCTGAGACAATTCTGTGAAACAACAGGACATGTACAGTGAAGCTTGTTTGCGATATTAACCCTTACCTCTCCAGTGCTTCCTGTTCCGAGGAGGACTCTTCCTGCGGGGGGGCAGCCTCCTGGGGGATAACCGTCCGCTCTGCTTCCTGCTTGGTCTCCACGATGTCACCCCTGACGACCGCCTTGGTGACGGGAGAGGCGCATGGCAACGGTGTAGCGGGGAAAAGGAGAAAAGATAGAGTAGTGAGCCTATCCAATTACTCTGGATTAGCACCCTACAGCTGGTGTTGTGGCTTAAAAGTGCCAGGAACAGCCAATCAAACTGCTGCGTTTGTTTCTGGCCAGGGAGGCTTAGGGAAAGGCCAAAGGCCACTTTAACAGGGATGTAAAAAAGTAAATAAGATATGGCTGATTATGTACACAGTGCATTCAAATGTAACTGCTTTAAGTCATGGCAAATGTAAATGAAAAATCAAATTTCTACACAAAATAGGTTTTATGCAAATATCCAAACATTTCAGACACACAATTTTCTCCATCTAGTATTTGCATTTATGGTTTCAGCAGTACTGCAACATTAAGGAAGACTCTCTAGCTGCACTAGGCAAATTTTTATGTAACAATGCACCCTCTTATCAGTCTCAATCACAAAGTGTGGCTGGATCCCATCCCCACTAAATGAGACACTGTTGATGCTGCGTATGGTCAGTGGCGAAAAGCTAAAGCTAAAAAAAAGCTGCCATGTGATCTCTCCACACCTGTAAATGAGCTTGGCCTTGCTGTGGGATTCGCAGTAGACGGGCTTTCAGTGGTTGATCCTTGGCATGCAGCGCAGGCTCTTGATCTTTCCCTGGGTCCTCCCCAGGTACTGCACAGCCCTTAGCTTGTGGTAGGAGGTCCTCACTATTTGGTGGGCAGTCCTGAACTTGTGGGAATGGGAAGATATTGCCATGTAGCGGGCGGTTTGATGCTTGCAGTGGCCCGGCGTTACCCAAAGGTGAGAGGTCTTGCTGTGGGCAGCCCAGGCTTGGTGTCTGTGGGAGATTGCTGCTTGGCTGCGGGCCAGCCTGCGTGCCATGTGCTCTCAGCAGGGTGTTGCCTCTGAGCTGTTGTCCCCTGCTGAGGTAAGAAACATACAACAACAGGGGGAGGTCCAGGCCAATCAGTTAAAATCACCTTGTCCAACAGACATCTCATTAGAATTAATAGACAGGCTTGAAGGATTACTCAGTGACAATGGTTAATAACTAATCTGTCTGTTTGTTCAATGCTGCAATTCCCTTGAATTCAATATACCTACATGTTCTGAATTGTAACTGAATGTTGAATTGTAACTGAATTCAAATTAAATGTCCCTGAACTGAAGTTTGTTGTGGTCCTTTTGAAGCCATGAAATAAAGGCTTTTTAATTTTTTGCACAAAGAGTGCCTTGGAACTCATTTTGCAAATTAAATTTCCTGTTGGGCTTTCATCTGAAATATGAACTAAATCCAATTAAACTGACACATTTATATTCTTAAATGAGCCAAACAACACAGAAATGATAAGAAAAAGGTACAACTGCCTTCAAAGGAAACTGGACCCTGGGTTCCCACACTCACTTGGACAACAAATGCAAGGAATTTTCAATAACTTTCAAGGTCTTGTTTGGTCAAATTCAAGGACTCAAGATTGGCATGTTTTGGGTTAAGACACGACATTGGTCAAAATTACACCATAGAGGCCTTATTGTTTACTCAACAACTCAAGAAGTCATGTTGAATCCATTCAATTTAAAACTGCTGCTATATTAACATAAACCTCCATCCCAGGGTTTTGCTCAGGATGATAAGTGTTGTTTCTAGGACAGAGAGGGGGGCAGAGACATGTGGGTACTACATTTTAATAAAAAATCAATCAATCAATTAAGTACTTTAAAGGCCATCCATACATTTTCAAAAAAACTTTTAAAGGCATTTTTTTTTAATTTTTCTCACATCCACAAACTTTCAAGGATTTTCAAGGCCCGTGTGAATTCACTCACGATCACAAATCCAAACAGCGCCGTCCAAGACTGTAGGAATGACTCGTGAATTTTGCTTCAGGATGGATTCTCCTTTTAAGTCCTCGATGAAATGTGGGGAGATACATTTGTGGGATGCGGCATTTTCCTTATTCAATCGCAGAGGTATGTGCAAAACATTACACCCCATGATGCCTCTCCAGCATTATCTCACCTGTCCTGTGGGGGCGCTGTGCCGCCGGGCTCTGATCCCGTTTCTCGCCCTCCGCCTGAGTCCTTCAGCTGACCTGTAGCCAGGCTGGAGGATTTGCCTGGTGCCAGGGTTTCACAAAGCTCTCGGAGGGTTTCAACGCGATCACCGACGGATGCGGTGCCCTCAGTCGAAAGGCATGCCTAGGAGGAATGTGTACATTGAAATTCCAAGAAACTGAACTCAAACATCTGTCTCACTATCTGATTGTCCAACTGCCTGCCTTCAAATGATGTATATCAATTTCAAGGTCTTTGGATAATACTGTAAGCTGGTTAACTACCAATGTGATGTAATGACACAAAAGTGCATGCCTGCCCCCCTGTGGTTCAAAACATTCTACCAGAAAAGTGGACAATGCTGCCATGGCATTGGAGCTTCACTTACTTTAATCCCCATTACTAGAAATGTAATTGTTTGTTAACTCTGGTTAACTGTTTGAGAGTTTCCACATGCAGGACAGTCAGACAATTACCCACTCTCAACACAGTCATATGTCAATGCAATGTTATAGAGACATGCAAGTACCTGTTGTTTCTGCACATATTCAGAGTCAGTCTGGTCAGTGGCCTCATGCAGAGTATTAGCATGCATTTCACATTCCACAGTAGAAAATGGCTGCTTTCCTCCTCTGATCTGAGACCGTAAAATGGGTACAAAGGCGGCCATTTCTGAGCGCACATCCTGGGTGTCACACAACACAGACAGTCAGACACTTAATTTGGGGAAATGTTAAAGGAAAGTTGGTAGAAAAAAACATCAGTGGTGAGAGGATTGTCATGATTTGAAAGGCCTAAAGCTGGAAGGAGCACGTAAGATACTGGATTAAAAGGTTTTTATGGTCATATGAGTGCAATGTTACAGGGAAGACAATTCAAAAAGGGAGGGAACTAAAAATGGTGGCTGGACACCTAAAAAACAAAGAAAAATACACCTAACTGGATATTATTCCAACCAACATTTAGTACTAACAATCTGCAATCTGTCAAAAGCAGTTATTGTGCGTGTATGTTTTGAATCTGAGGCAGCAAAAGATTGCTGATCACCTCACTGCAACAGGATTTCAAAGTTTGGATGGGAAACCAAACCAATCACATTTGACCACTGCTCTACCCAAATCCAATCAACCAAGTACAAACTAAGTGCATAGCTCCTCAGATAACTCTTAGTTAAAGCCAACCTTATTAATCATGGTCTTAGACATATTCAGCTGGCTGTAGAACTGAAACAGGTTATGTGGGAAATCTACAGATAAATAATGTAGAGTAGATAAGCGTCTATATTGACTATAAAGTGGAATAAGGAATCTTTTCCATTATTTCTATTCATTTGATTGAACTGTTCTGTTCTATATATCTTTTTAAGAGACATTAATATCAAATTAAAATATTCAAACCCTGCTGGAATTTTCATTAAAATCAGAGTTTGTAATAATTCCAGTTCTATCAATACCGAGGATGGTTTGAAATTATTTCGTGCAAATAAAATTAAAAGACAGAGAGAGACTGGCAACCGTACTGTGTGCCAAAGTGTTGGTTGTTTTCTTTGCATCAACTTTAGACACACAAACACTGCCATTTATCATACTATTGCAAGATCCAATTTCGTCTTCCAACCAAAACATTGGTCAAAAAAAAAGACAACCAATTACCAGTGTAAGATAGCTAGTTTAGGTGCCATCTTGTAGCGAACTAGCTACACAGATTGAAATTTAGATATCCAAATAGAGGAGGTAGATAATTCTTCTGACATTCTTGGCATAGAAAAGCTGGACACTAGCCTAAATTACATAGTTGGTAGTGAAGGGTTGCCAGATTGGGTTTTGCTAACTACCTTGTAGCATTAAATTTGGTTAACTTGGTAATTATATCATACATTTTTGTATTATTGTAATATTTGTATTATTTGTACTTTAAATTTCAAAACCGCTTCTCTTAAGACAGAATTGACTCAGCCCATGTTGGTGTCTGCATCAGTCCTCTCTGGACTCTGGGTCCAGTCCTTGTCATACCTCCCACTGCTTCCTGACTGAGTCAGAGAGCAGCATCAGGTCCTGGAGCTGGGCCCCGGAGCAGAAGGCCCCAAAACCCTCCGCCGCCCCCAGGAACTCCTCAAGGACGGCCGGTCGCAGAATCTTTAAAGCCCTCTGGAAACAAATGTCATGCACAGAAAAACACAGCTGGGCAAACATGCATGGACATGACAAGCAGCTATGCAAAACAAAACATCACAGACCTGTCAAGAATGTGTCCTGATTCAGAACTCAAAGTTTCAGATATGATTTACAGTTTTCAAGGTCTGGATGTTGCGTCATCAAAAGCCCAAGTCCTGAGAAAGACCAAGCTCTTGTTTCAAGCATGTAATAAGCAACAAGGAGCTGTGAGGCTTGCCTTGCAGTCAGGCAGAGACCAGTTTGAAATGTCACACACTTATCCATAAAAAATAATTCAGTATTCATGCACAATTAACTTTATTCTATGGACTTGAAATCACAAAAGAGAGCGCAGTGTGCATCATATTCTCTATAATGCTATAATTGAAATTTTACCTGTTTTCTCTTGGCTTGCCATTCAGATACCTCCTTGCCACTGAACAGCGTGATGGCTTGCTGGATGTGTTCCTGCAGGCGAAACCTGGCCTTGCCTAGCCTGCTCCTGGCCATGGACTGGGCTTTTGAATGGACTTCACTTCTGACCATAACCGGCGGCTGTGGAGACTTTGTGTTCGGTTGCCCCGTTTTTCTGAATTTAGGCACGTGAGTTTGTGTGGGAGATGAGCTTTCCATTTCCTCTCTGACTGTGCTTGTCCCAGTTTTAGATGGAATTGGACTGTGAGCTTTAGCTAGATGCTGAGATGTTGGGCCAGCAGGAACATGGGTCAGAGCAGGTAGAAGCTGATCTTTTTGATGCGGAGTTGGAACCTGAGCATGGGATTTGGCAAATGACTGAGGTTGAGTTGTGAGCTCTGATTCAGTTTCTTTTGGAGGTTGAGCCAGAGAAGACCGAACTTGACATGTTATTCGTTCAATCAAAGGCTGAGGCTGTATTTGGGTTTTGGCACGGGGCACAACCATGGTCATTTCTTCCTGCATGTTCATGTCCTGAGAATGGCTGTCGTTGTTTGGCAATACCTGAAACCAAAAGCCAGGTGTCTGAGATGGAGTCCGAGTTGGGTTATGAGTTTGGAGCTCGACTTTCTCAATCTGGTCTAGATGCTTGGCTGCGGCCACAACAAGTAACCCTGACTTAGGCTCTGTCTGCGTCTGACGGATTGTCTTGAAGGGTTGCTGACTGTCAGGAGTTTCACCAACATGTCGCCTAAACATTTCAACAATTTCCTGGGAAAGCAAACACACACAAAGAGGCATGGTGCCTTTAGTTGAAGGAGGAAAAATAGAATCGAAATAACTTGCGTGATCTAAAAGTTACCAAAATCATACATTATTTTAACTCACCTGACACTGGGAGACTGCCTGTGACACCCTCTCCTGCATTGTAGAGGTTCTGAGGCTCTGCAAGGGAGAAGTTTTCTGTGCTTGTGCCACAAGGCCCTGCAGAGCCTGTCCCTCAGTTACAACCTGGCCCTCCAGCTGCAAGCCTCGAGAGATCAGCACCTAGAGAGGAGTACAGCCTTTACTGTGTGTTTTGAAGCACCTAAACCAAGCACTTTCACAATGAAGCTAAACAGAGTGCCACCTACAGAAACTCAAACTTCCTCAATGGGAAATCCAAGAAAAAGACATCACACAGTTTGAGCCACAAGTCTCAAATCTCTGAGAAGTGCAGTGCAAAAACACCACAGCAATGAGCGCTTAGCACCAAAGATGTCATCAAAATAAAAAAAATGTATTGTATTTATGTTTTGTATTTAACATAGCAAACAATAAATGGCAACTTAGAAGCTGTTTCAGGACTCAAAGATTTGTTTTGCTGACTTTAGCTCTTGGCTCCAGTCCAGAGCGTCCTCTTTGCTCTCTCTCCTTTAAGTGCCGGTAACACTCCAGGGCCTTGGTGGTCCAGTGGTTCAGTTCAGCCAGGCGACCTTCTAGCCTGGATGCAGCCCGCTGCAGCTCCCCGCATGTCTTCTCTGCTTTAGCAAGCGTCTGCCATACCTATCCAGGAATATACAGTATGCAAGGAATTAGGACTCAGCCCTATCCTGTGTTTGTCATACAACATAAAGAAGTGGGACACAGTGAGATATTTGCATTGCGAGAGGCTGCCTCACCTCTGGGAGAGTTCGCTGGAGATTCTCAATGTGGCTTGCTTGAAAGTCTGGAGATGGACTGAGAGAAGATAGGTCCACCTCCACCATCCTTTTATTCAGTAGCTGGAAAAAATGAAGTACCAAAGAGAGAGAAGCTCAGGCATGGAAAATAAAAAATAAAGTGCTTGTCTATTGTTTGTCTGTGTTTCTATCTATCCATCCAACCATGAATCCATGACTTAGCCAACCTGTAGTTTCTGTCTGTTAGCCTTGAGTGGGACAGAGGCCACCTCTAGTGGCTGTCTCAGCAGCCAGCTTGCCTCCTGGGCCAATGTCTGCACCATCTGAGGACTTGGAGGACCAACACTGGGGTCAGGTGATGCCTCCTGAGAAAAAAATGCTTCATGACCATCACAGCTTCAAAAACATTTATGTAGGAACACTTAACCTGTATGGGTACAAATGCTGTACGATCTATGTGTATTATTACAAACTTTTAAAAGATGATCAGATAATTATTATACCAAAAACTGTTTAAATAGGTTATATATGTCAACCAGGGATGGAGTAAACCCACCCCTTATTTTTAGTACTCAGTTATGTTGTACTAGAGTACAACATAACTGATATAGATACAGATTAGTATCAACTTTTCCAGATTTTCCAGAAAATCCGTAAATCACCTAATAATGAACATTTCAAACTAAACTGTCTCTCTGACTCTCCCTTGATGTTATGTTTGCATGGAACATCCATACTTACGAACATTGTCCTCTTCATGCATTCAGCCCACTGCATGTTGACCTTGCTGAGTTGCTCGGCCAGAGCGAGGCTGGTGGACGTTTCTGTCGCTTCAATGAGCAAGTTCCCCACCTCATTTAACTGAGCCTGGCAGGAACTCCACTCACTCATAACCTGGGGCCTTTCCTACGGGATTTTGAGAAACAACCAAAACCTCAGCCCCACTTTGTGATTTAGACTGGTGTCAGATGGGTGTATTTTTACATACAAATCTTGCCTAGTGCAGCTTAAAAATACGATTCCAAATACTGTACTTCACAGTGATACAGTCACAACATAATCTATTAGTGACAATGTAGTAACTTATTAACAATAATTTAATGATGGTAAAATTCTCTTTGATTGCTGATTCACATTCAGGACAAGGCTGATGTTTAGTTACCTGTGTCACCATAGCAGGGGTTTGGGCTTGTGGCTGTGCCTTCTCCGTCAGCCATGCCTGTAGAGAAGGAAGGCGCTTGTCGTAAGCCTCCCAAGCAGACAACACTCTCTCCATCGTCCCTCTCACAGCCAACACAGCCTCTGTAACCAAGGCCGCTTCGCTCTCCGCTTCCTTCACCTGTCGACCAACAAGCTGGGCGTCTTCACCTGAGGAGTGCAGAGGGTGTGGGGTTAAGGGTTGCCCTGTCTTTTAACAATATGACAGCTTGAACGAATTCAAGACGCCCCCAGATCCACACACACACATCAGCTCATACCTAGTGCTGCCTTGCTGGTGTAAGTGTTAGCCTTCTCCTTCAGATTTTGGAGTGCGTCCATCAGAATCAAAACCAGGCCGTGGCGCTCCACTGTTTCCTAAACAAACAAATCCATGGCAAAAAGCATCAAGTTTGTTTTGGTGGGTTGAATGAAGTAAAACATTTTCACAACAGCAACTTAAGCCTATAGAATAGTATAGTAGCTTTATAAACTATAAGACATTTTCCCCTGGGTCCATGGCAAGTTGGTGTAATAATATGAGATTCTGAGTTCAAACATCTGAATTTTCCAACCTGGTAACCCTGTGATCCTCTGTGGTTTGGGATTATGGGATTGTTCAGACAAATTGGCAGACTTATTGATAGCATATTCATATCATTACATGGAAACTGGGCTATAGACTAGTGGTGTACGTCTGGTTGGCATTTTTCAAAAAGCCCATTCATATTTTCCAAAGGGATTTTGGACTACACACTAAATGGCGAGATGTTAATCTATGGCATACAAGATGACGCAAAATGGCGACTTCCGTTTAAGGTTTCTATATCCAGTTTGGAGGCAGGGTTGTAAAATATCACTGAAATAGAGACAAAGTAGATGATTTGAGGCCAGAATGACTCAACTCACTGCTTCATTGAAACTACTAGCTGCAGTTTACTTTTTCGTGACATTCTGCTGTTCGTTTACTGACAGTACTGTATGATAGGAACCGGAGTAACAGTGAGTTAAATCCTACTCTTCCACATACACACTTACATGCCAGTCCTGCAGAAGCAGTTGCACTGCCTCCTGGGATCTGTAGGGAGCTTTCCAGGAATGCAGCTTTGCATCGATGCGGCTCAGGAGATCCAGTACGGTGTGTCGGTATTCCTGGTATTCCAACTTGATCCCATGATACTTGGCTGTGACTCGGACATTAGTTAAACTGTTTTCAAAAGAAGGAAAATAATGAATTATCAAATAAATGAATTAGCACAACGGACCATTTATAATGACAGGTGAAACAGGTAGAGTGCTGTGCTGTGCACCAAAACCACTGTTGGCCTTAGCCAATACACTGAACTCTGATTAGTCTGGCATGGCAAGAACTGAACTTTTCTGTCAAAAAAGACAGACATTGATTTTCTCTCAAAATAAATGGATTTTACCTTTTAAAAAAGTGCAAGTAGGATTTACATAAATTAACATTTTGACATACACAAATTACCTTTTAACTAGAAGTTTCTGTTGAATGTCATGAATTAGCTAGTTTACTTGTTCTATTGTGAAAATGTGTATATTTCTGTCCATTAAAGGCTACCGTACGCTTTTCCAGACACCTGTCTATGCTGTTGTAATACATTGGTCACCAATAGATAGAGGGCAGTAATTACTTAATGCCCCTTTAATATATACATGTCAGCCCAGCAAATCAAATCATTGTTCACTTTCTAAACACATAGCATTACAACATAACCTGAATTCTATAAAACATACAGATATGTGCATGGGAGCAGTGCTAAAAAAAACATCCAGTAATTACACAAGCAAAATAACCATCTCACCGTCTTTTAATCTCCTCAAACTTTTCATAGGGCACGATTACAGCGCCAGAGTCATCCATGTTGTGGAACGTATGAAGGGTGTTGAGGTGGTGGCTCATCTCCTTGATCAAAGTCTGAAGAAAACCAGGGAAAGGATCATAAGCACATAAACTGGATTGTGGAGGACAGTGTAGTCTGAAGCCTCAAGATTATTTTATGCTGCCAACTGCACACTGATGCTTTTCTGTCCCCCCGCTCTAAAGTCACTGGCTTTGCTATCCATCTCAGGAATGCTGAAAATCTCTGTGACCAAACCTTTAGCGTGTCTTGTTGGGCTCTTGCTTCTTTAGCGGCGTCAGTGTGGTCTTCCGCCCTCCCTCCCTCCTCCGTCAGCGCTGCCTCAGCACACTGCAGCCAAGCAACAACCGAGTCCAGAGGAGGGGGAAGGCTCAGGTCCAGTTCTGCTTTACACCTCTGCAGCTGGAGAATGACACCCACATAGAAACACACACACTCATAACCTCTGAGCAGTGGAAAAAAGTAATATGGTCTGATGAGTGCTCTTTCAATCTTTTTCCTCATCCTCAGGGGTTTATGTTTGGAGAAAGCCAAAGGAAGCCTTCAACCAGCAATGTCTGTTGCCAACAGTTAAACATGGTGGATCTCTACTCGTATGTCAGCCATCTACTGGGAGTCATTAGGTCTGATGATTGCTCTGCATGGTCCTATAACAGCCAAGGAATATGAGGCTTTTTTACAGGACCAGAGGCACCCTGGGTTGGCAAACACTGCTCCCACCATTTCTGTATTCTAAGATGATAATGCCCCATAAACACTGTTAAACAAATTAGAGCGGTTTCATGAGCAGCATATTCATATATTATTAGGTGTTATTTTGTTTGCCTCTGTGTATATTGGTGTGTAAGTGCAGGTGAACACACACAGATGTAAAGCCCCTGGTGAATTCCTCACCTTCACCTCCAGACGATCCCAGGCTGTTCTCAGAGCACGTTGCTCTTGGCTCGGCTCAGCGCAGCGTCTTATGGCCCCGAGGAGGGGAATCACTGGCCCCCTTTGCTCACTGAAGGACCCAGCAAGGCTCTGAAATGCCTGACAAAACGGAAACACACAGTAATAAATCCTAATTACTACACAATACCAAAGCGTCCTCTGCCATTCCAGCCCTCGTGCCTGGCCTTACCTGATATTTTTCTGCGTAGCTTGATTTCTCTGTGGCCGTCCACCCATCCGACAGTTCCTGGTAGAATTGTTCTATCCAGCGAGTCACCTCTTGCGCTCGCTGATTGGGCGAGACCTAAAATTTCAATATCATAATAGTTAATAATGACATTTACATGCCTTGAGAGTGTTTACCAGAGTGAGCGAGGATGTGTGCTGTGAAAGGGTGAGAGAATATTTAGATACGCTAAGTGTGTTAGAGCTGCACAATCAGTGGACAGATGTAACTCTCAAATTCATCATGAACAAGGACCAAAAATGTGAAGCATAATTTTTTTTTTTATCTTTTAGTATTATTTTTAATGGGGCTGTGCAATATGCTGTCCTACAGATATCAGCTTGTTTTTCAAGTAGTGCAGTATAGAGAGACAGAAAAGTGGGGAGAGAGATGTATAAAGCTAGGCACACTCTACACAACTTGAGGCCAGAGGAGTTGTGGAGGAAACACGTTCTGCTGATGTTGTTGCAATTCCTAATGTGCCCAATAGTGGGTGTAGATTAATTAAAACCCCTTTAATTCCTATACAGAAATTGCCATGCTCCTAATGAACTTTAATCACATGCAATTGCTTGCAAATGTTTAGCAAGAAAGAAAAATGTGCAGCACTAGTGCAATATGTGTGACAGAGAGAAAAATAAATGGAACCAGGCCTCGTATGCTGTGTGTATAGCTACCTGGTGTAAGGGCGAGACAGCAATAGCTGGAGTGAAGTGAGCGGGCAAATTGACCGGAGAGAGACAGCAGGGCTGGGCCAGAGAAAACAGCTAGACCACAGCCACCAGTAGACAGCATGAAAACGAGTCGGAGGAAGAGGACAGGGGAGATAAGCAGCAGGTGTGGAAAGAGAACTAAAATATCTTATTCAGGTAGAAGTGCTCTTACATTGCAGAACATGTGACATTCTAAAAGGCTTAATGTGAACACGGCTTAACATTGATGAAAAAATGTCATTTTTTCCCCCCAGATATACAGCAACGTAAGAAGTGGCCCCCTTTTTCTTCAAATAAATTGATGTAATTTTTTTTGTTAATTTTCTAATCTTGGTAATTAGTTTATATTCTGGTTTTCATGGTGGTCAAGTGCCAAATAACCCCCATGTTAAAACTAAGTGGAATATTGCTTTAAGGTAGGAATTAAGAAATGTTGGAAATGAGCCCCTGTATTATTTAGTAAGTGTGAAGTGACACTGTGTGAGAAAACAGTGGTGTGATTGCTAACCTGCAGATGGTCATCAGGTGCTGGCATGTCATTGGAGTACTGTAGAAACTGGGCCACATAAGTCATAATGGACTTCTCATCTGGGTCTTTAACATCGACGTCTGAAGTACAGGGAAATATACTTCAATTTCAATTTCACTCTGATATTTAGAGAGGGTGATAACGAAAGTAACAGCTCATTTTTTGATTGGTAAATGCAATGTTATTATTGAAATAGTAATTTGTCTCATCGGTCTCACCCTGGGGCTCCAGCAGACGAGGGATGTGGAGCTCCCTCTCGGCCAGGTGGAACGCCTCCTGCAGGTTCTGCTGGTTGCTTCTGGACTGGACCAGGGAGAGATCCACCAGCTCCGGTCTGAGCGAGCACAGGATGGCCAAGAAGGCCACTCCGCTGCTCCAGCTCGACTTGAAGTCCTTCACACTGATACAGCAGCCAGCCCTGGAGAGAGAGAGAGAGAGACAACCTTGTAACCAAAAAGTCTGAAGCACTCTGTTGTGATAGCAAAACTTAATTCATTCATTGTCTTTACATGCTTAATCCAATTCAGGGTCACAAGGGGCAGGAGCTTATCCCAGCATGCATTGGCTGGAAGGCAGCACCCTGGACAGGTCACCAGTCACAGGGCTAACACAGATAGACAACCAATCTCTCACATCCACACCTATGGGCAATTTAGAGTCTTCAATCCACCTGACTTTGGACAGAAACCGGATCACGCATTCCCATGCAAACATGGGGAGAACATCCAAATCGAACACAGGACCTGCTTACTGTGAGGTGAGGCGAGGCAGCCACCATGCTGCCTATAGCAAAACTTAAAAGCCTTTATTTTCCATGTTAAACCTGACTGTGAGCGAGCTTTCAACACATACCCTGCAGCTCATTGCAGCTGAAATGCACTAATCAGTTTTAACTTTTCAGACGGCCAATATAAAACAAAGGCGTTTAAATTTTGCCACAAGTGCCTTGGACCATCCTTGTTTTGTTTTTTTTAGAACAAAATGAGTATGTTATGCTTTTCTTTTAACCATCAAACCCACCTTTGGCATTGGTCCCTGACCCACATGAGCAGGGCCTTCTTGGCGGATAGTCGGAAGCGGCTGTGGAGGGGCGACGTCTGACCTGGAGGGATGGGACTAGCTGGGGCTGGACCTCCTATGGCAGGGCTACCGGACCAGGAGTCCAAGCTGGCCAGTGAGTCGAGGGAGGAATGGCGAGAGCTGAAGGACAGAGCGCTGGCCAGCTCTTCAATCTAAAATATATAGACATAGATAGTAATGCTGATAGGTCTATACAATTCCTCATTTCCATCACCCATACATCGTCACAGTGGAGACTGACGATACTTTGTGCTGATATTCATATTTATATCTTTAAAATTTGACCATATCCATGACAGAAAATTCCCAAACATTTCCAAGTATTCAGTGTTTCCCCCAGAGTTTTGTTCTTGTCAGGGTGGGAAAGACTCTGAAACAGCATTTAGACCATCATGGGACATGACTAAGACTAAAAGTCATATTTGTGTGGTATTTGACCAAATGTCTCATTAGAATCAAGTAGTAGTAGTAGTAATAGTAGTAATAGTAGTAGTAGTAGTAGTAGTAATAGTAGTAGTAGTAGTAGTAATAGTAGTAGTAGTAGTAGTAGTAATAGTAGTAGTAATAGTAGTAGTAGTAATAGTAAAATGCTGAAAATAGATCA